>NC_059216.1:26867386-26944886 GCF_020615455.1 Coregonus clupeaformis | reverse complement strand
CCTGTACCGCCGTGCCAGACATAGGAACCATATTAATGTAGGTTAACACCATACATTCAAATACACCGTAGAGGTAGTTATAGAAGTAGGCCTCAAAATGCAATAACCTTGAGATATTGCATACAATACATTCATCTGAAATTCAGCAACTGGTGGTTCATTTGGGTATAGTTTTGGTAGAGGTTTGTGATATGGGTTGTAATCAATGGCTTTGGCAAAATAAATGTGGAGAAACATCTATGGAAATGTAAAAACTTGGAGGATCAAACATAATGGATTCTTCCAACATCTGAAGCAATGTGTTCCATGTTTCAAAGAGTGCTATGAAAAAGAGAGGAGAAAAACCACTCACTCCTGATCACCACATCTGACAGGTGCACCTAGAGTCTGAGAGCTGTGTGTGTGTTTGTGTGTGTGACTGAGTGAGTGAGTTATGAAGTCCAGCCTGTTAGGGAAGAGAGAAGAGAGTGTGGATGAAGAGGATCACATCATCATCATCTCTATGAAACGCAACATTAGATTATATTTGAAATAGTCCATTGCTTATGTGGCATATCATTAATACTACTACTATCCCTTTATCTCTCCTCTGGCAGCTCCAGGCTATTTCTGTTAAATCATACTTTTTTATGACCATCTGTCGCAGATGGATATTTTAATTAGAAATTACTCTCTGCCGTTTCCCAGTGCCAGGTTATTTTTGAAAATAATGTTTTTGAACGATATCAACCAGTATTATAAGCCAAAGCCTAATTGTAGCAGAGAAGCACATGTTCATAGTGGTACAAATTGTTGCTCTTTCCATATGAATGTCATTCTCCACCAACATTACTAACAACAACATCATTGCCAACTTCCAAATCAATCAATTTTTCAATCAATCAATTTTATTTTATATAGCCCTTCTTACATCAGCTAATATCTCGAAGTGCTGTACAGAAACCCAGCCTAAAACCCCAAACAGCTAGTAATGCAGGTGTAGAAGCACGGTGGCTAGGAAAAACTCCCTAGAAAGGCGAAAGCCTAGGAAGAAACCTAGAGAGGAACCAGGCTATGAGGGGTGGCCAGTCCTCTTCTGGCTGTGCCGGGTGGAGATTATAACAGAACCATGCCAAGATGTTCAAAAATGTTCATAAGTGACAAGCATGGTCAAATAATAATCAGGAATAAATCTCAGTTGGCTTTTCATAGCCGATCATTAAGAGTTGAAAACAGCAGGTCTGGGACAGGTAGGGGTTCCATAACCGCAGGCAGAACAGTTGAAACTGGAATAGCAGCAAGGCCAGGCGGACTGGGGACAGCAAGGAGTCACCACGGCCGGTAGTCCCGACGTATGGTCCTAGGGCTCAGGTCTCTCAGTTGGCTTTTCATAGCCGATCATTAAAGAGTTGAAAACAGCAGGTCTGGGACAGGTAGGGGTTTCGTAGCCGCAGGCAGAACAGTTGAAACTGGAATAGCAGCAAGGCCAGGCGGACTGGGGACAGCAAGGTGTCATCATGCCCGGTAGTCCTGACGTATGGTCCTAGGGCTCAGGTTCTCAGAGAGAAAGAGAGAACGAGAGAATTAGAGAGAGCATACTTAAATTCACACAGGACACTGGATAAGACAGGAGAAGTACTCCAGGTATAACCAACTAACCCCAGCCCCCGACACATAAACTACTGCAGCATAAATACTGGAGGCTGAGACAGGAGCGGTCCGGAGACACTGTGGCCCCATCCGAAGAAACCCCCGGACAGGGCCAAACAGGAAGGATATAACCCCACCCACTCCGCCAAAGCACAGCCCCCGCACCACTAGAGGGATATCCCCAACCACCAACTTACAATCCTGAGACAAGGCCGAGTATAGCCCACAGAGGTCTCCACCACAGCACAAACCAAGGGGGGCGCCAACCCAGACAGGAAGATCACGTCAGTAACTCAACCCACTCAAGTGACGCACCCCTCCCAGGGACGGCATGAAAGAGCACCAGCAAGCCAGTGACTCAGCCCCTGCAACAGGGTTAGAGGCAGAGAACCCCAGTGGAGAGGGGAACCGGCCCGGCAGAGACAGCAAGGGCTGTTCGTTGCTCCAGCCTTTCCGTTCACCTTCACACTCCTGGGCCAGACTACACTCAATCATATGACCTACTGAAGAGATAAGTCTTCAGTAAAGACTTAAAGGTTGAGACCGAGTCTGCGTCTCTCACATGGGTAGGCAGACTGTTCCATAAAAATGGAGATCTATAGGAGAAAGCCCTGCCTCCCGCTGTTTGCTTAGAAATTCTAGGGACAATTAGGAGGCCTGCGTCTTGTGACCGTAGCGTACGTATTGGTATGTACGGCAGGACCAACTCGGAAAGATAGGTAGGAGCAAGCCCATGTAACGCTTTTATAGGTTAACAGTAAAACCTTGAAATCAGCCCTTGCCTTAACAGGAAGCCAGTGTAGGGAAGCTAGCACTGGAGTAATATGATCAAATTTCTTGGTTCTAGTCAGGATTCTAGCAGCCGTATTTAGCACTAACTGAAGTTTATTTAGTGCTTTATCCGGGTAGCCGGAAAATAGAGCATTGCAGTAGTCTAACCTAGAAGTAACAAATGCATGGATTAATTTTTCTGCATCATTTTTGGACAGAACATTTCTGATTTTTGCAATGTTACGTAGATGGAAAAAAGCTGTCCTTGAAACAGTCTTGATATGTTCGTCAAAAGAGAGATCAGGGTCAAGAGTAACACCGAGGTCCTTCACAGTTTTATTTGAGACGACTTTACAACCATCTAGATGAATTGTCAGATTTAACAGAAGATCTCTTTGTTTCTTGGGACCTAGAACAAGCATCTCTGTTTTGTCCGAGTTTAAAAGTAAAAAGTTTTCAGCCATCCACTTCCTTATGTCTGAAACACAGGCTTCTAGCGAGGGCAATTTTGGGGCTTCACCATGTTTCATTGAAATGTACAGCTGTGTGTCATCCGCATAGCAGTGAAAGTTAACATTATGTTTTCGAATAACATCCCCAAGAGGTAAAATATATAGTGAAAACAATAGTGGTCCTAAAACGGAACCTTGAGGAACACCGAAATGTACAGTTGATTTGTCGGAGGACAGACCATTCACAGAGACAAACTGATATCTTTCCGACAGGTAGGATCTAAACCAGGCCAGAACTTGTCCGTGTAGACCAATTTGGGTTTCCAGTCTCTCCAAAAGAATGTGGTGATCGATGGTGTCAAAGGCAGCACTAAGGTCTAGTAGCACGAGGACAGATGCAGAGCCTCGGTCTGACGCCATTAAAGGTCATTTACCACCTTCACAAGTGCAGTCTCAGTGCTATGATGGGGTCTAAAACCAGACTGAAGCATTTCGTATACATTGTTTGTCTTCAGAAAGGCAGTGAGTTGCTGCGCAACAGCTTTTTCTAAAATTTTTGAGAGGAATGGAAGATTCGATATAGGCCGATAGTTTTTTTATATTTTCCGGGTCAAGGTTTGGCTTTTCAAGAGAGGCTTTATCACTGCCACTTTTAGTGAGTTTGGTACACATCCGGTGGATAGAGAGCTGTTTATTATGTTCAACATAGGAGGGCCAAGCACAGGAAGCAGCTCCTTCAGCAGTTTAGTAGGAATAGGATCCAGTATGCAGCTTGAAGGTTTAGAGGCCATGATTATTTTCATCATTGTGTCAAGAGATATAGTACTAAAACACTTAAGTGTCTCTCCCGATCCCAGGCCCTCGCAGAGTCTGTGCAGATCCAGGACAGCTAAGCCCTGGAGGAATACGCAGATTCAAAGAGGAGTCCGTAATTTGCTTTCTAATGGTCATGATCTTTTCCTCAAAGAAGTTCATGAATTTATCACTGCTGAAGTGAAAGCCATCCTCTCTTGGGGAATGCTGCTTTTTAGTTAGCTTTGCAACAGTATCAAAAAGAAATTTTGGATTGTTCTTATTTTCCTCAATTAAGTTGGAAAAGTAGGATGATCGAGCAGCAGTGAGGGCTCTTCGGTACTGCACGGTACTGTCTTTCCAAGCTAGTCGGAAGACTTCCAGTTTGGTGTGGCGCCATTTCCGTTCCAATTTCCTGGAAGCTTGCTTCAAAGCTCGGGTATTTTCTGTATACCAGGGAGCTAGTTTCTTATGACAAATGTTTTTCGTTTTTAGGGGTGCAACTGCATCTAGGGTATTGCGCAAGGTTAAATTGAGTTCCTCAGTTAAGTGGTTAACTGATTTTTGTCCTCTGACGTCCTTGGGTAGGCAGAAGGAGTCTGGAAGGGCATCAATGAATTTTTGTGTTGTTTGAGAATTTATAGCACGACTTTTGATGCTCCTTGGTTGGGGTCTGAGCAGATTATTTGTTGCGATTGCAAATGTAATAAAATGGTGGTCCGATAGTCCAGGATTTTGTGGAAAAACATTAAGATCTACAACATTTATTCCATGGGACAAAACTAGGTCCAGAGTATGACTGTGGCAGTGAGTAGGTCCAGAGACATGTTGGACAAAACCCACTGAGTCGATAATGGCTCCGAAAGACTTTTGGAGTGGGTCTGTGGACTTCTCCATGTGAATATTAAAATCACCAAAAATTAGAATATGATCTGCTATGACTACAAGGTCTGATAGGAATTCAGGAAACTCAGAGAGGAACGCTGTATATGGCCCAGGAGGCCTGTAAACAGTAGCTATAAAAAGTGATTGAGTAGGCTGCATAGATTTCATGACTAGAAGCTCAAAAGATGAAAACGCCATTTTTTTTTGTAAATTGAAATTTGCTATCGTAAATGTTAGCAACACCTCCGCCTTTGCGGGATGCACGGGGAATATGGTCACTAGTGTAACCAGGAGGTGAGGCCTCATTTAACACAGCAAATTCATCAGGCTTAAGCCATGTTTCAGTCAGGCCAATCACATCGAGATTATGATCAGTGATTAGTTCATTGACTATGACTGCCTTTGAAGTGAGGGATCTAACATTAAGTAACCCTATTTTGAGATGTGAGGTATCACGATCTCTTTCAATAATGGCAGGAATGGAGGAGGTCTTTATCCTAATAAGATTGCTAGGGTGAACACCGCCATGTTTAGTTTTGCCCAACCTAGGTCGAGGCACAGACACAGTCTCAATGGGTATGGCTGAGCTGACTACACTGACTGTGCTATTGGCAGACTCCACTAAGCTGGCAGGTTGGCTAACAGCCTGCTGCCTGGCCTGCACCCTATTTCACTGTGGGGCTAGAGGAGTTAGAGCCCTAATCAGTTACTTACTCTAAGTAAATTAAATATATAATTTAATGTGCCACTTTGAAGGCACTTTTATCCTAGCCTGATCTCTCATGTCATTTATCCAAAGCAACTTAGTGAATGAGTGCATACTAAATGAGTGCATACACTTTTAGTATGTGTCCAATTAGTATTTAAGAGCAATGGCCATGTCAAGGTCTATAAATGTGAGGCTACAACATGCTTAATAACATGATCAATATTGAACGAACGTTGTTCAATTCATGACTCGAACAAGAACAAGACCACATAATCTCTTCTTCCTCTTCCTTCTTCCCTACAGACATATAAACTAGAATCACTGGTTGACATGGTAACTTGGGTTCCTGACCCCATAGCCACTCACAAGGAAATATAATAAGTTATTGATTAGCGATGCAGATCACCAGTCAATAAGGTACAAGCTCCAACGCATGACACCTAATACCTCTCCCAAGTAATTTAAAATGAATGAATTCTCCACAAAATCCTTTTTTAAGGGGTTGACATTCAACAGGGGCATTCAGACATGAAAATGGCAAAATAATAATTCATAGCAATGACATCTCTCCTGTAATGTGGCCCCATGACATGTACAGTGAGGGAAAAAAGTATTTGATCCCCTGCTGATTTTGTACGTTTGCCCACTGACAAAGACATGATCAGTCTAGAATTTTAATGGTAGGTTTATTTGAACAGTGAGAGACAGAATAACAACAACAACATCCAGAAAAACGCATGTCAAAAATGTTATAAATTGATTTGTATTTTAATGAGGGAAATAAGTATTTGACCCCTCTCCAAAACATGACTTAGTACTTGGTGGCAAAACCCTTGTTGGCAATCACAGAGGTCAGACATTTCTTGTAGTTGGCCACCAGGTTTGCACACATCTCAGGAGGGATTTGTCCACTCCTCTTTGCAGATCTTCTCCAAGTCATTAAGGATTCGAGGCTGACGTTTGGCAACTCGAACCTTCAGCTCCCTCCACAGATTTTCTATGGGATTAAGGTCTGGAGACTGGCTAGGACACTCTAGGACCTTAATGTGCTTCTTCTTGAGCCACTCCTTTGTTGCCTTGGCCGTGTGTTTTGGGTCATTGTCATGCTGGAATACCCATCCACGACCCATTTTCAATGCCCTGGCTGAGGGAAGGAGGTTCTCACCCAAGATTTGACGATACATGGCCCCGTCCATCGTTCCTTTGATGCGGTGAAGTTGTCCTGTCCCCTTAGCAGAAAAATACCCCCAAAGCATAATGTTTCCACCTCCATGTTTGACGGTGGGGATGGTGTTCTTGGGGTCATAGGCAGCATTCCTCCTCCTCTAAACACGCTGAGTTGAGTTGATGCCAAAAGAGCTCGATTTTGGTCTCATCTAACTACAACACTTTCACCCAGTTCTCCTCTGAATCATTCAGATGTTCATTGGCAAACTTCAGACAGCCCTGTATATGTGCTTTCTTGAGCAGGGGGACCTTGCTGGCGCTGCAGGATTTCAGTCCTTCACGGCATAGTGTGTTACCAATTGTTTTCTTGGTGACTATGGTCCCAGCTGCCTTGAGATCATTGACAAGATCCTCCTGTGTAGTTCTGGGCTGATTCCACACTGTTCTCATGATCATTGCAACTCCATGAGGTGAGATCTTGCATGGAGCCCCAGGCCGAGGGAGATTGACAGTTATTTTGTGTTTCTTCCATTTGCGAATAATCGCACCAACTGTTGTCACCTTCTCACCAAGCTGCTTGGCGATGGTCTTGTAGCCCATTCCAGCCTTGTGTAGGTCTACAATCTTGTCACTGACATCATTGGAGAGCTGTTTGGTCTTGGCCATGGTGGAGAGTTTGGAATCTGATTGATTGATTGCTTCTGTGGACAGGTGTCTTTTATACAGGTAACAAGCTGAGATTAGGAGCACTCGCTTTAAGAGTGTGCTCCTAATCTCAGCTCATTACCTGTATAAAAGACACCTGGGAGCCAGAAATCTTTCTGATTGAGAGGGGGTCAAATACTTATTTCCCTCATTAAAATGCAAATCAATTTAGAACATTTTTGACATGCGTTTTTCTGGATTTTGTTGTTGTTATTCTGTCTCTCACTGTTCAAATATTATAGACTGATCATTTCTTTGTCAGTGGGCAAACGTACAAAATCAGCAGGGGATCAAATACTTTTTTCCCTCACTGTATGTGCCAACAATGGAATCACACCTAACATCAGAATCAGTGGTGTCACGCCAATAGGGGGCACAAGGGTACATGCCCCCTCTGAATTGTCCTGTTAAAAAAAATAATCAGATGTTAAATTAATTACTAAACTTCATTTTTAAACCCATTTTGTTCCATAATTATTTATGAAAAGATCTGTCAGCAGAGGGGGCACACTGACTGGACCAGGCAAAGAGTACCACCACTATTCTCCCTAGTAAGTGGTTCCTTCCAAGGTGCACCATGGAGCAAAGATATGCTAGGCAGGACGCTAGATACTCTAGTGCGTGCAGTATTGTCAGTGGAGGAAGAGAGAGTGTCGAGTGACACACACAGCGTTGATTTGATTTTAGCTGCCGGTGATGGGCAGGACTCGCAGGAGGTATGTTTGTTAATGAATTTGATTAAGCCATGTAGCCTGTTGATTCCTTCTTGATGAATAAATACAACAAAAACGTTTTGTTGTTTCTCTGTAATACTAGCCACCTAGCAATTTTATGAAGTTGGCTTTAGCTAGCCAGCTAGATAGGTTCCCAATCTCCTAACCTCATAACTAGCAACCAAACCTTTCAGGCTATTAATCAAGTTAGAGTAGCTATCTTAGCTGGAATGCCTGCTGGCAAGGCTGCTAGACCTTAGACAATATTATTGATTTATGACAGGGGAGACTGGGGATGGTTGTAACATTTTTTGATTTTTTTGTCAATTTTTCCAAGATTGTTTGAGCTACTACATTCATCTGTCTGCTACAAATTGGTATAGGTATTATCTCTCTAAATCAAACAGACAAGGTGTGACTTTGTCTCAAATACAAGGAGTCAAATGTTACATTTTACCCCACCTCCCTGGTCAGTTGTAACAGGGCTTGGGGTGAAATGTAACAGTTTGAAAAAATGCTTAAATCATGACATGCAACAAAATATTGAAAGCCTTTATTGAGAACATGAGAACAACATTGCCATGTTTAACATTTTGTGTGGAAGAAATAATAATCATAATACAAATCATAAAATGTTTATTATTTTTACACTCCATTAACTGGCCCTTCTCAACTTCACAACATCTGAACTAAACAACTGAATGTTTGTGGTGTGTGTGTGTGTGTGTGTGTGTGTGTGTGTGTGTGTGTGTGTGTGTGTGTGTGTGTGTGTGTGTGCGCATGTGTGCATGTTTGTGAGTGAATTTGAGAGAGATAGAGCAGTGGTGTGTGTGTGTGTGTGTGTGTGTGTGAATGTTGGACTCAATCAGTTGTGACAGTGGTATGGTAGTCCTGGGGTACAGGCTTGGTGGGCCCATAATGTGCATTCCCAGCACTACACCCAGACCTCCTTCGGCTTGTTACAACTAACCCTGACCCTTGCAGCCATTAGCTAGCTTCAATTTATTTTAGCTACATGTTAAAACTTTAGCATTGCTAACTTACATCAAATATATCTACACAAACTGGTTATAAACTTGAAAGAAGTTTGGTGAATCTAACTACAAAGCAGGTGATGCCATCACAAAAACAAATTTGGCCAAAAATATTACCTTCTTACCTCAAAATCGGATTTTTGTCAATAAAGTTTATCACAGGGTCTCGCTTCTTGACATGAGGGTTGAGGACTAAACTGAGCATGTGCACAGTCAGTCACATGATTTTAGCTTGTTCCTGAATGGAGATATTGAGAGTGTTACAACTAACCTGTGTTACAACCATCCCGGTCTCCCCAAATATATACCACTGTGGCAGTTGTACTAAACTCCTAAGGCATAAAAGTTATTAAAGAATCAATGTGCATCATTAATTAAAATTACAGTTGAACAGGTAAAGAGGTATACATAGATAACCCATGCAGGGGTAGGGGTTTGAAAAATGCTAAACTCTCCGACATCCTCACGCACTTTGTGGCCCCTCTAAAATAATGGGTGCATGATGCCCCTGACCAGAATCCCAAGATCACTTCTCTCCATGGAGACGAAGGCAACAGATGGTGAAAGGTGTTTCTCCATTTCAAAATGAAAATGACATTCATTACATCGGACAATGGGAAATATAGTTTATAATTGGGTAAAAATGTGTGTGACAGAGACGGAGAAACCAAGAGCCAGTGGTCACTAGCTGGCACAGCCAAAAAGTAATCAAATCTGATTTTAAGCCTAACCCTAACGTGGTCCTCTGTAGCTCAATTGGTAGAGTATGGTGCTTGTAACGCCAGGGTAGTGGGTTCGATCCCCGGGACCACCCATACGTAAAAATGTATGCACACATGACTGTAAGTCGCTTTGGATAAAAGCGTCTGCTAAATGGCATATTATATTATTATTATTAACCCTAAGTTTAACAAAACTCCTAACCCTATTGCCAAACCCTAACCTTAAATTTAGACCAAAAAGCACATTTTAGTTTTCATGAATGTTTACAATATAGACAATTTTGACTTTGCAGCTGGCCCATCTAGTGGAAATCGCTCAGTTCTGCTCAAGGTCAAGACTCATCCCAAAAACTTCAACCTGCATCTAGGTGGCTCTGACACACAGAAGAGAGAGAGAGAGAGAGAGAGAGAGAGAGAGAGAGAGCACAACACAGAGGAGTTGATTTGATAGTGCTGATGTAGTGTCACCTTGACTTTCTCTGAAGCGAGTCTGCCAGTCAGGGAGTCATCTATAGATTACTTGTCACGAGCGGAGAGGTGAGTAGCTTAGTGCTAGTAAGACTAGAATATATACTGAACAAAAATATAAACGCAACATGCAACATCAAAGATTTTACTGAGTTACAGTTTATATAAGGAAATCAGTCAATTGAAATAAATTCATTAGGCCCTAATCTATGGATTTCACATGACTGTGAATACAGATATGCATCTGTTGGTCACAAATACCAACAAAAAAAGGTAGGGGCATGGATCAGAAAACCAGTCAGTATCTGGTGTGACCATCATTTGCCTCATGCAGCACGACACATCGAATAGAGTTAATCAGGCTGTTGATTGTGGCATGTGGAATGTTGTCCCAATCCTCTTCAAAGGCTGTGCGAAGTTGCTGGATATTGGCATACACGTCGATTCAGAGCATCTCAAACATGCTCAATGGGTGACATGTCTTGTGAGTATGCAGGCCATGGAAGAACGGGGATATTTTCAGCTTCCAGGAATTGTGTACAGATCCTTGCGACATGCATTTTCATGCTGAAACGTGAGGTGATGGCAGCGGATGAATGGCACAACAATGGGCCTCAGGATTTCATCATTGTATCTCTGTGCATTCAAATTGCCATCAATGAAATGCAATTGTGTTCGTTGTTCATAGCTTATGCCTGCCCATACCATAACCCCACTGCCACCATGGGGCACTCTGTTCACAATGTTGCCATCAGCAAACAACGCCATACACGTGGTCTGCGATTGTGAGGCCGGTTGGACGTACTGCCAAATTCTCTAAAATGACATTGGAGACGGCTTATAGTGAATAAATTAACATGAAATACTCTGGCAAAAGCTCTGGTGGACATTCCTGCAGTCAGAATGCCAATTGCATGCTCACATCTGTGGCATTGTGTTGTGTGGCAAAACTGCCATTTTAGAGTGGCCTTTATTGTCCCCAGCACAAGGTGCACCTGTGTAATATTCCTGCTGTTTAATCCGTTTCTTCATATGCCACACCTGTCAGGTGGATGGATTATCTTGGCAAAGGAGAAATGCTCACTAACATTTGAGAGAAATACACTTTGTGTGCTTTTGGAACATTTCTGGGATCTTTTACATCAGCTCATGAAACATGGTACCAACACTTTACATGTTGCGTTCATATTTTTGTTCAGTACAGACACCAGGTTTTTAAGGATTCCCAAGACACCACAGACAGCAAGGATGCAGATAAAATTAAATGTTTTATTACAATTCAATGAATAAATACAATACAGTTCATAGAGGGAGTTCTGAGACTATGGCAGAGGGTAGATGGTAAAAGTGGGGCTTAGACAGACTATGCAGGCTGATATAGGAAATCTGGCAACTAGACACAAACTGAAAACCCAAGTCCTATTTTCCAGTTCACTCAGAAAATCCCTACAAATGTGCTCACATTCAAAATCCACAGCAAACTGTATATATATCACACTTAGTGTCACGGTTTACTAAGCCAGAACCCAGAAGCAGACCAGGACAAGGTGAGTTGAAACAAAGGTGAGTATTTATTTAACAGATTCAAAAAACGATGTAGAATAATCCAGGGGACAGAGCGGACGGCGGAGATGAGTTGGTGGAGGTGCAGTGGTAGATCCAAGAATGGCTCGGCAGCCGCCGACAACCAGGCAGGGGTTGGGTGAAGGTTCCGGGAGATTGACTGCAGATAGAAACAAAACGGAGGTAAGTACACGGCAAGCCAACAAGGTGCAAAACAACAAAACTAACGCTAGAAACTCCAAGGCTGATACACTGACAAACATACTGTTCATGGCTAACGATCCGGCAGGGAATGGATGTCAGGTCAGGGCTTAAGAAGGGTGATGATCAGGACCAGGTGTGCAGACCGCTGATGAGATGCAGGTGCGGTTAATCGGGAGATCTCCCGCCTAGCAACGTCGCCCGGCAACCAGGCCGGGAGCGTTCACGAACCCTCAGGAAACTGGAGATTCCGAGCAGAAAAATGGCAACACAGGCAGGAACCGACTCAGGATGCAGGGTTCATGACAGTACCCCCCCTCCGACGAACGCCACCGGGCGGACTACCCGGAGCGCCAGGATGGAGGCGGTAGAAGTCACGAAGGAGGTCAGCATCCAGGATCTGGCGCCGAGGAATCCAACTCCTCTCTTCAGGACCATACCCCTCCCAGTCCACGAGATACTGGAAACCCCGGCCCCGCCGTCTGGAATCCATAATGCGGCGCACCGTGTAGGCAGGACCACCTCCGATCATCCGAGGGGGAGGAGGAGGAGGCGGAGGGGGTAACAGAGGACTGAGGAGAACAGGCTTGAGGCAGGAGACATGAAAGGTGGGATGGACTCTGAGCGTTCTAGGTAACTTGAGTCGAACCGCCACAGGATTGATCACCTTCTCCACCACAAACGGACCAATGAACTTCGGTGAGAGTTTTTTAGACTCAGTCCGCAGAGGAAGATCCCGTGTGGCCAACCAGACCCTATCTCCGATGGTATAGGTGGGGGCGGGAATCCGGCGACGATTCGCCTGGAGCTGATACCGGTCAGAAACTCTAAGGAGGGCCTTTCTGGCCCGATGCCAGGTCCGGTGGCAACGACGAATGTGGGCCTGAACAGAGGGCACTGAGAGATCCTTCTCCTGAGAAGGAAACAAGGGAGGTTGGTAGCCATACAGGCACTGGAAGGGAGACATCCCAGTGGCAGATGTAGGGAGAGTATTGTGGGCATACTCAACCCAAGGCAACTGAGAGACCCAGGAGGTGGGGTTGGAGGAGACAAGGCAGCGTAGCGTGGATTCCATCTTCTGGTTGGCTCTCTCCGCCTGACCATTAGATTGGGGGTGAAAACCAGATGTGAGACTGACTGTAGCTCCAATGGCCAAACAGAAAGACTTCCAGACAGCAGAGGTAAACTGAGGGCCACGGTCGGAAACTATGTCACTGGGCAACCCGTGGACCCTGAAAACCTCCCTAACCAGGATCTCGGACGTCTCAGAGGCCGAGGGAAGCTTGGAAATGGGAACAAAGTGGGCGAACTTGCTGAATCTGTCCACGATAGTCAGAATGACCGTGTTCCCCTCAGAAGAGGGCAACCCAGTGACAAAGTCCAGGGCCAGATGCGACCATGGTCGCCGGGGAATAGGGAGGGGGTGAAGTAGTCCAGAGCTGGGCCGGTTGGCACTCTTATTCTGCGCACACACTGGACAGGCATCAACAAACCTCCGAGTATCTTCTCCCATGGCCGGCCACCAAAATCGTCTGCGAAGTAACGCCATCGTCCGGGCCACGCCAGGGTGACAAGCCATCTTGCTGGCGTGGGACCATTGGAGGACAGCAGAACGAACCGACTCAGGCACAAGCAAACGACCGGGTGGACCGTTACCGGGACCGGGCTGCGTCCGAAGGGCCGCCATAACCTCCTCCTCAATCCTCCACATAACTGCTCCCACGACACAGTTCCGGGGAAGAATCGTCTCGGTCTTGGCCCCACTCTCCTCCGTCTTGGAGAACATCCGAGACAAGGCGTCCGCCTTGCCGTTCTTAGACCCAGGTCGGAACGTCAGGGAAAAATTAAAGCGTCCGAAAAACAAAGCCCACCTGGCCTGACGGGAGTTGAGACGTCTAGCCGATTGCACGTAAGCAAGATTCTTGTGGTCGGTCCAGACAATAAACGGTTGCTCCGATCCCTCCAACAAGTGGCGCCACTACTCCAAGGCAAGCTTCACCGCGAGAAGCTCCCGGTTACCCACATCGTAGTTCCTCTCCGCAGACGAAAGACGACGAGAGTAGTAGGCGCAGGGATGGAGTTTCCCGTCAGTGGAGCATCGCTGGGACAGGATGGCGCCAACCCCCACATCAGACGCATCCACTTCCACAACGAACTGACGGGCCGTGTCAGGTTGAGAGAGAATCGGTGCGTTGGTGAATCGCCTCTTCAAATCCAGGAACGCTCGGTCCGCCTCAGGGTTCCAACTGAAGGTCCTGGTACTGGAAGTCAGGGCAGTTAAAGGAGCGGCCACATGGCTGTAATCCCGGATGAATCTGCGATAGAAATTCGCAAACCCCAGAAACCTCTGGAGCTGCAATCTCGTACCGGGCTGGGCCCATTCCAGAACCGCCCTAACCTTCTCCTGGTCCATCCTGATCTCTCCCCTGGAGATGATGTACCCGAGGAAGGATGTAGTGTGGGCGTGAAATTCGCACTTCTCGGCCTTCACGAACAGGCGATTCTCCAACAATCGCTGCAGAACCTGCCTGACATGCTGGACGTGGCTGGAAGGTTCCTTCGAGAAGATAAGAATGTCATCCAGGTAAACAAACACAAAGAGACCGATCATATCTCTCAGGACGTCATTCACCATACTCTGGAACACTGCTGGAGCATTGGTCAGTCCAAACGGCATCACCTGATACTCGAAGTGACCCATCTGTGTATTGAAACCCGTCAACCACTCGTCCCCCTCTCTGATCCGGACCAGGTGATACGCATTGCGTAGGTCTAGCTTGGTGAACACAGTAGCACCCTGTAAGGAGTCGAAGGCAGAGCTCATCAAGGGCAGGGGATACTTGTTCTTGACGGTGATATCATTCAACCCCCGATAATCAATACACGGTCGAAGAGAGCCATCCTTCTTACCCACAAAGAAGAATCCTGCCCCCAGGGGTGATGATGAGGGACGAATGAGACCAGCCGCTAGGGACTCCTTGATGTAGGTCTCCAAAGCCTCACGTTCAGGTCGGGAGATGCTGTATAACCGTCCCTTGGGATAGACAGCTCCAGGGAACAGGTTTATGGCACAGTCATATGGTCGGGTGGGGGAGGGAGTGACAGAGCCCTCTGCTTACTGAACACTTCCCCCAAATCGTGATATGTCTCGGGAACAAGGGACAAATCTGGGGGTCTAGCCTCAATCACCTGACTGGGAACAGAATGGGAACAGGCAGTCTTGAGGCAGTTAGCATGACACTCAAGGCTCCAACTAGTTACCTTGCCAGTCACCCAATCGAACGTGGGATTGTGTTCTTTCAGCCAGGGGTATCCAAGGACCAGAGGAACATGGGAAGAAGGCAGAATGAAGAATGAGATCACCTCAGAATGATTCCCTGACAACAGCATCTTAACCGGTTCAGTCCTCATCGTGATACGTGCCAGACTACTGCCGTTCAGAGTGGTAGCTTCAATGGCTTCCGGTAATCGCTCCTTGGAAAGCCCCAGCTGTTCCACCACTTCGGCATCAATAAAGCTTCCATCGGCACCTGAATCGACGAAAGCGTTAATCGCTAGACTCTGATTCCTGTTCATGAGGGTAGCCGGGAAACGGGGTCTGACAGAGGTATTGAGAGGTTGAAACTGGCTCGCTAAAAGTCCTCCCAACTTTAGCGAGCCGAGCAGTTTGACGACCGCCGGGAACAAGTGGACGGGCCCCATTGCTTCTCCCTCCTTCTCTCTCGAACTCGGTTATCCACCCGAATAGACAAGGCTACCAAGCTGTCCAGGTCACTAGGCTCCGGATAGGAGATCAACTCATCCTTGAGCTGCTCCGACAGCCCCTGGTAAAAGGCCGCTTGCAGAGACTCCTCATTCCACCCACTCTCCACAGCCAAAGTCCTGAACTCGATCACGAAGTCGGCAACGCTGCGAGTTCCTTGGCGAAGCGAAAACAGGCGCCTAGCTGCGTCCATACCTCGGACGGGATGGTCAAATAGCTTCCTCATCTCGGCCGTGAACTCCTGGTATGAGGCCATGCAGGTGTCCTGTTGTTCCCAAACGGCTGAATCCCACTCCAGAGCTCGACCACGCAGCAACTCAATGACAAAGGCTATCCTAGCCTTGTCTGTGGCATAAGAGTGGGGCTGTAGATCGAACACTAATCCACACTGCATAAGGAAAGAACGGCATCTTCCCAACTCCCCCTCATATTTATCAGGCGTCGGAACCTTGGGCTCACGGAAGGGCACAGCTCCAGAAGCGGCAGGCGAGATGGGTGAAACCGGTCGTGGATTCTCCACCGGCAAACTGAGCTGAGCCTGGATCTTCGTCAGACTGGTAGAAAAGTTCCGAACGGACAAAGCTATCTCCTGTAGCGCCGTGCTATGTTGTCCCAACATCTTCTCCTGATGGGTAATGGCATGGCGAACAGAGTCCAGGTCCGCTGGGTTCATTTCTGGCCGGATCGTTCTGTCACGGTTTACTAAGCCAGAGTACACAACAGAGTAACAGCTAAAGCATTTATAAAAATAGCTAAAGTATTTACAAAATAACTTTAGTCCATATTTCACGTCCCAGAACCTGGTGCTACCTCCAGTCGGTTAGGCCGACTTCGCAAAAACTCACATCTACAAGTGTTTTGAGCAGTCTTTAGCAGTCCAATTTTCTCGGATGAGCCTGTCACTGTCTCTCTCAAATAAAATAAAATAAAATAAAATGTTATTCGTCACATGCTTCATAAACAACAGGTGTAGTCTAACAGTGAAACGCTCACTTACGGGCCCTTCCCAACAACGCAGAGAGAAAGAAAATAGAGAAATTATAAAAAAGTAGTAATAGTAAAAGTAATAATAAATACACAATTAGTAACAATAATTTGGCTATATACACGGGGTACCAGTACAGAGTCGATGTGCAGGGGTACGAGGTAACTGAGGTTGATACGTACATATAACTAGGAATAAAGTGACTAAGCAACAGAATAGATAATAAACAGTTGCAGCAGTGTACCTGGCGCAAAAAGGGTTAATCAGATAGTCCGGGTAGCTATTTGGTTAACTATTCAGTCTCATGGCTTGGGGGTAGAAGCTGTTCAGAGACCTGTTGGTTCCAGACTTGGTGGATCTTGACAATCTTTTGGTCCTTCCTCTGACACCGCCTGGTATAGAGGTCCTGGATGGCAGGGAGCTCGGCTCCAGTGATGTACTGGGTTGTACGCACTACCCTCTATAGCACCTTGCGGTCAGATGCCAAAAAGTTGCCATACCAAGCGGTGATGGAGCCATTCATGATGCTCTCAATGGTGCAGCTGTAGAACTTCTTGAGGATATGATGGCCCATGCCAAATATTTTCAGCCTCTTGAGGGGGAAGAGGCGTCGCGCCCACTTCACGACTGTTGGTGTGTGTGGATCATGATAGATCCTTAGTGATGTGGACACCGAAGAACCCGCTCCACTACAGCCCCGTCGATGTAAATGAGGGAGTCCTCGGCCCTCCGTTTCCTGTAGTGCACGATCAGCTCCTTTGTCTTGCTGATGTTGAGGGAGAGATTGTTGTCCTGGCACCACACTGCCAGGTCTCTGACCTCCTCCCTATAGGCTGTCTCATCGTCGTCAGTGATTAGGCCTACCACCATTGTGTCCTCAGTTAACTTAATGATGGTGTTGGAGTCGTGCGTGGCCATGCAGTCGTGGGTGAACAAGGAGTACAGGAGGGGACTAAGCACGCACCCCTGAGGGGCTCCCAGCGTGGCGGTCAGCGCGGTGGATGTGTTATTGTCTACTCTCACCACCTAGGGGCGGCCCATCAGGAAGTCCAGGATCCAGTTGCAGAGGGAGCCATATCTCAGACTGCCCATCTTAATCTTTTCTTTTTATTTGCCAGTCTGAGATTTGGCTTTTTCTTTGCAACTCTGCCTATAAGGTCAGCATCATGGAGTTGCCTCTTCACTGTTGACATTGAGACTGGTGTTTTGCGGGTACTATTTAATGAAGCTGCCAGTTGAGGACCTGTGAGGTGCCTGTTTCCCAAACTAGACACTCTAATGTGTCCTCTTGCTCAGTTGTGCACCGGGGCCTCCCACTCCTCTTTCTATTGTGGTTAGAGCCAGTTTGCGCTGTTCCGTGAAGGGAGTAGTACACAGCGTTGTACGTGATCTTCAGTTTTTTGGCAATTTCTCACATGGAATAGCCTTCATTTCTAAGAACAAGAATAGACTGATGAGTTTCAGAAGAAAGTTCTTTGTTTCTGGCCATTTTGAGCCTGTAATCGAACCCACAATTGCTGATGCTCCAGATACTGTCACGCCCTGACTCAGGGGACTCTTATATGTTGAGTCAGGGTGTGGTGTTCTATGTGGTGTTTTCTATGTTGTCATTCTAGTATGTGTAGATCTATATTGGCCGGTGTGGTTCCCAATCAGAGGCAGCTGTCGCTCGTTGTCTCTGATTGGGGATCATACTTAGGCAGCCTATTGGCACTCGTTAGTTGTGGGATCTTGTTCCGTGTGGAGGCTTGTTTTGTGTGTAGCCTTAGGACTTCACGTTTCGTTGGTTTGTTGTTTTGTCGTGTGTTTATCAGTTAAATAAACATGTACGCATTTCACGCTGCACCTTGGTCTGACCCGTCCTTCAACGTCCGTGACAGAAGATCCCACCAAACACGGACCAAGCAGCGTGCCCAGGAGGACCGAACACCCTGGACACAGGTGGGGAAGATTTGGTCTTGGGAGGAGATATTTGCGGGAAAAGGACCCTGGGCGAAGAAGGAAGCCCAGGCAGGAGAGGAGCAATGGCAACACAGAAGCCGGCCGAGGAGGAAGCCCGAGAAGCAGCCCCAAGAAAATGTTTTTGGGGGGCTAAAGGGGTGGTCGGGGAGCGAGAGAGAAGAGCCCCGACCACTGCACCCGGTGGGTTTCCAGATTGATTCCCTACGACCATGGGAAGAAGAGTGGGAACAGTATTATACTGAGGAGTCGGAGGATGACGACGACGATGAGTTTCTGTTCCCTAACTCGTGGGGGCTCCCGGAGGAGTCCTCACTGGAGGACGAGTGCCGAGAGAGAGAGAGAAGGATCGGATCTGCAGGGTAAGAGAGGAGGCCACCATATTATGGGGGCTGATAGATAGAATAGAGCGGGAGAGATCCATTCAAGAGGAGGCACTGCAGGAGGCTCGTAGGGAAAAGGAGGAAGTAGAGGCACGGAGAGAGGAGCTGGTTAGGCAGCATAAGGGGCGGGGGTTAATAAAGGAACCTAGGTATGCGGAGATACGCACTGTATCGCCAGTGCGCATGCACAGCCCAGTGCATTCTGTGCCAGCGCCCCGCACGTGTCGTGCGAAAGTGGGCAGCCAGCCAGGACGGGTTGTGCCAGCTCTCCGCTCCAGACCTCCAGTCCGCCTCCACAGTCCGGCCCGGCCCGTTCCTGCTCTCCGCACCAAGACAGTGGTGAGTGTTCCCAGTCCGGCCCGGCCCGTTCCTGTTCCTCACACCAAGCCAGTGGTGCGTGTTCCCAGTCCGGCCCGGCCTGTTCCTGCTCCTCGCACCAAGCCAGTGGTGCGTGTCGCCAGTCCGGCCCGGCCTGTTCCTGCTCCTCGCACCAAGCCAGTGGTGTGTGTTCCCAGTCCGGCCCGGCCTGTTCCTGCTCCTCGCACCAAGCCAGTGGTGCGTGTTCCCAGTCCGGCCCGGCCTGTTCCTGCTCCTCGCACCAAGCCAGTGGTGCGTGTTCCCAGTCCGGCACGGCTTGTTCCTGCTCCTCGCACCAAGCCTGTGGTGCGTGTCGCCAGTCAGGCCCGTTCCTGCTCCTTGCACCAAGCCAGTGGTGCGTGTTCCCAGTCCGGCCCGGCCTGTTCCTGCTCCTCGCACCAAACCAGTGGTGCGTGTCGCCAGTCCGGCCCGGCCCGTTCCTGCTCCTCGCACCAAGCCAGTGGTGCGTGTGTCCAGTCCGGCAGAGTAGTCCGCTCCACCGGTGCCTGATCCAGCTCCGGTCAGCTGCTCCACTCCGGAGCCAGAGCAATCTGCTCCACCGTGATCCAGTCCAGCTCCGGTCAGCTGCTCCAGTCCGGAGGCAGAGCAGTCCGCTCCACCGGTGCCTGATCCAGCTCCGGTCAGCTGCTCCACTCCGGAGCCAGAGCAATCTGCTCCACCGTGGTCCAGTCCAGCTCCGGTCAGCGGCTCCACTCCGGAGCCAGAGCAGTCCGCTCCACCGGTGCCTGATCCAGCTCCGGTCAGCTGCTCCACTCCGGAGCCAGAGCAGTCCGCTCCACCGGGGTCCAGTCCAGCTCCGGTCAGCGGCTCCACTCCGGAGCCAGAGCAGTCCGCTCCACCGGTGCCTGATCCAGCTCCGGTCAGCTGCTCCACTCCGGAGCCAGAGCAGTCCGCTCCACCGGCGCCCGGTCCAGCTCCGGTCAGCAGCTCCAGTCCAGACCCGACGTCAGCCCCTCTCCAGGTTCGGGGTCTCCCACACCAGGGTCCAGACAGGGCTTGGAGTATCGTGGGAGGAAGGAGAGGGGAAGCAGCGCGCTGAGGTCCAAACCAGACCAGGGGCGCAATAGGGAGGCGGGGAGTATGTGGTCGTCACGCCCGGAGCCGGATCCTTCCTGTTACCCACCCGGTCCCTACCCTGTTATATAAAGGTTGTGCGGTCGGAGTCCGCACCTTGGGGGGGTAATGTCACGCCCTGACTCAGGGGACTCTTATATGTTGAGTCAGGGTGTGGTGTTCTATGTTGTGTTTTCTATGTTGTCATTCTAGTATGTGTAGATCTATGTTGGCCGGTGTGGTTCCCAATCAGAGGCAGCTGTCGTTCGTTGTCTCTGATTGGGGATCATACTTAGGCAGCCTATTGGCACTCGTTAGTTGTGGGATCTTGTTCCGTGTGGAGGCTTGTTTTGTGTGTAGCCTTAGGACTTCACGTTTCGTTGGTTTGTTGTTTTGTCGTGTGTTTATCAGTTAAATAAACATGAACGCATTTCACGCTGCACCTTGGTCTGACCCGTCCTTAAACGAACGTGACAGATACTCAACTAGTCTCAAGAAGGCCAGTTTTATTGCTTATTTAGTCAGCACAACAGTTTTCAGCTGTTTTAACATAATTGCAAAAGGGTTTTCTAATGTTCAATTAGCCTTTTAAAATGATAAACTTGGATTAGCAAACACAACGTGCCATTGGAACACAGGACTGATGGTTGCTGATAATGGGCCTCTGTACGCCTATATAGATGTTCCATTAAAAATCAGCCGTTTCCAGCTACAATTGCCATTTACAACATTAACAATGTCTACACTGTATTTCTGATCAATTTGATGTTATTTTAATGGACAAAAAAATTGATTTTCTTTCGAAAACAAGGACATTTCTAAGTGAGCCCAAACTTCTGAACAGTAGTGTACATCCGAACATCACACCTGCGGGACAGGTACAGGATGGCAATAACAACTGCCCGAGTTACACCAGGAACGCACAATCCCTCCATCAGTGCTCAAACTGTCCGCAATAGGCTGAGAGAGGCTGGACTGAGGGCTTGTAGGCCTGTTGTAGGAAGGAATGAGCGTTACACCGAGGCCTGTACTCTGGAGCGGGATCGATGTGGAGGGTCCGTCATGGTCTGGGGCGGTGTGTCACAGCATCATCGGACTGAGCTTGTTGTCATTGCAGGCAATCTCAACGCTGTGCGTTACAGGGAAGACATCCTCCTCCCTCATGTGGTACCCTTCCTGCAGGCTCTTTGTGACATGACCCTCCAGCATAACAATGCCACCAGCCATACTGCTCGTTCTGTGTGTGATTTCCTGCAAGACAGGAATGTCAGTGTTCTGCCATAGCCAGCGAAGAGCCCGGATCTCAATTCCATTGAGCACGTCTGGGACCTGTTGGATCGGAGGGTGAGGGCTAGGGCCATTCCCCCCAGAAATGTCCGGGAACTTGCAGGTTTCTTGGTGGAAGAATGGGGTAACATCTCACAGCAATAACTGGCACATCTGGTGCAGTCCATGAGGAGGAGATGCACTGCAGTACTTAATGCAGCTGGTGGCCACACCAGATACTGACTGTTACTTTTTGATTTTGAACCCCCTTTGTTCAGGGACACATTTTTCAATTTCTGTTAGTCACATGTCTGTGGAACTTGTTCAGTGTATGTCTCAGTTGTTGAATCTTATGTTCATACAAATATTTACACATGTTAAGTTTGCTGAAAATAAACAGTGAGACGACGTTTCTTTTTTTTCTGAGTTTATGTATGTACAGTGGGGGAAAAAAGTATTTAGTCAGCCACCAATTGTGCAAGTTCTCCCACTTAAAAAGATGAGAGAGGCCTGTAATTTTCATCATAGGTACACGTCAACTATGACAGACAAATTGAGATTTTTTTTTCCAGAAAATCACATTGTAGGATTTTTAATGAATTTATTTGCAGATTATGGTGGAACATAAGTATTTGGTCACCTACAAACAAGCAAGATATCTGGCTCTCACAGACCTGTAACTTCTTCTTTAAGAGGCTCCTCTATCCTCCACTCGTTACCTGTATTAATGGCACCTGTTTGAACTTGTTATCAGTATAAAAGACACCTGTCCACAACCTCAAACAGTCACACTCCAAACTCCACTATGGCCAAGACCAAAGAGCTGTCAAAGGACACCAGAAACAAAATTGTAGACCTGCACCAGGCTGGGAAGACTGAATCTGCAATAGGTAAGCAGCTTGGTTTGAAGAAATCAACTGTGGGAGCAATTATTAGGAAATGGAAGACATACAAGACCACTGATAATCTCCCTCGATCTGGGGCTCCACGCAAGATCTCACCCCGTGGGGTCAAAATGATCACAAGAACGGTGAGCAAAAATCCCAGAACCACACGGGGAGACCTAGTGAATGGCCTGCAGAGAGCTGGGACCAAAGTAACAAAGCCTACCATCAGTAACACACTACGCCGCCAGGGACTCAAATTCTGCAGTGCCAGACGTGTCCTCCTGCTTAAGCTAGTACATGTCCAGGCCCGTCTGAAGTTTGCTAGAGTGCATTTGGATGATCCAGAAGAGGATTGGGAGAATGTCATATGGTCAGATGAAACCAAAATAGAACTTTTTGGTAAAAACTCAACTCGTCGTGTTTGGAGGACAAAGAATGCTGAGTTGCATCCAAAGAACACCATACCTACTGTGAAGCATGGGGGTGGAAACATCATGCTTTGGGGCTGTTTTTCTGCAAAGGGACCAGGACGACTGATCCGTGTAAAGGAAAGAATGAATGGGGCCATGTATCGTGAGATTTTGAGTGAAAACCTCCTTCCATCAGCAAGGGCATTGAAGATGAAACGTGGCTGGGTCTTTCAGCATGACAATGATCCCAAACACACCGCCCGGGCAACGAAGGAGTGGCTTCGTAAGAAGCATTTCAAGGTCCTGGAGTGGCCTAGCCAGTCTCCAGATCTCAACCCCATAGAAAATCTTTGGAGGGAGTTGAAAGTCCATGTTGCCCAGCGACAGCCCCAAAACATCACTGCTCTAGAGGAGATCTGCATGGAGGAATGGGCCAAAATACCAGCAACAGTGTGTGAAAACCTTGTGAAGACTTACAGAAAACTTTTGACCTGTGTCATTGCCAACAAAGGGTATATAACAAAGTATTGAGAAACTTTTGTTATTGACCAAATACTTATTTTCCACCATAATTTGCTAATAAATTCATTAAAAATCCTACAATGTGATTTTCTGGATTTTTTTCCCTTATTTTGTCTGTCATAGTTGACGTGTACCTATGATGAAAATTACAGGCCACTCTCATCTTTTTAAGTGGGAGAACTTGCACAATTGGTGGCTGACTAAATACATTTTTTCCCCACTGTATGTATGTATGTAGTTTAGCTCGGCTCAGTAGAGTCAAAAGGGTATCAATGGACTTCTATGTACACTGCACCGTTATAGTATAATGCAAAACTAAAATATGATTTAGTATGTCAAAAATATAAGTATTTCAGTTTCTTTAGCTCATACGAATTCAAATGGTCTCCTCACCCAGTATGGGATTGTACAAACTGGTTTCCTTGGAAAAGTTAGGGAATATGTGCGGCAGGTAATATTTCTTGATGTTAGACCTATCACTAAAATCTTCAGTCATCCAAAAGTTATACTTAAATCCGAACTGGTTCTCAAGCAAATTAGTAAGATTGTCTCACCCACTGTTCAAGAAAGGCCTTTTTCCCTTTATTCAGATTACAACCTCTCACTTTCAGTTATTTGAAAAGGAAATAATCTCCCAAATGTCACTATTTCTAAAACAAGCCATAGAAAGTTGGTTGCAATTTCAATTTAATCCTCCAGAAACGACAGAACAAATAATGCAACAAATATTGTGGTTAAATTCAAATATACTAATTGACAAAAAACCTTTATTTTTTGACAGAATGTTTAAAAAAGGTATAATCTTCGTAAATGATATCATCGGTAGGACTGGTGGAGTTATGTCGCACATGCAGCTAACAAAAACATATGGAAATGTCTGCTCTACCCAAAATTACAACCAAATAATTGCAGCCTTACCGCAAAAGTGGAAGAGGAAAGTTGAAGGGGGAGAAAGTAAGGAACTTGTCTGTCGGCCTTGCATTAAAGAACATAATTGGTTAAGGAAAACTGTGATAAATAAAAAAGTATATCAGTTTCACTTAAGGACCAAAGGATTGACAGCAGTCCCATATAGATTGCAAAATAGTTGGGAAGAGATCTTTGACGTACCGATCCCATGGCATAGTGTTTATGAACTGACACGCAAAACGACACCGGATTCAAAAATTAGAATCTTTCAATTTAAATTATTATATAAAATTCTTGCTACCAATAGAATGTTATTTATATGGGGGATACAATCTTCCCAGCTCTGCAGATTTTGCTGTGAAGAGATAGAATCATTAGATCATTTGTTTTGGTTCTGTCCATTTGTAGCTTGTTTTTGGACACAGGTCCAGGAATGGCTAAAGGATTGCAATATTTACCTGGAACTAACCTTGCAGATAGCATTACTGGGTGATCTGAAAAGTCATAGTCAATCAATCAATAATATAATAATACTTTTAGCAAAAATGTTTATTTTTAATTCACAATCTGTAGAAGCAATGAGAATAGAAAGGTTCAGAACTTTTGTAAAACATCACAGTATGGTTGAAATATATATGGCAAATAGAAATCCTATATGGATGGTGTTAAGAGATAGATGGGAGGTATTGAATAGAGTTGAAGGATGGGACTAATAACAAATAACAACAAATAATAACAAAGATAGCTAATAATGTAAGCATACTGTGTCCATAATAAGTATATAGGTTGTATGTTGGGAGCTTTTGGGAAAGAGCACAGTTAGAAAGATATGGCATTTAGAAGCAAACCGGATGGACATCATGAAAATGATCGGAGAGGTTGAGAGTAGAAGAAGTTTAGGAGCAAAAAAATAAATATATATATATATATAGATAGATATAGAATTATTGTAAAATTAACTCTGTCTATAAGGTGTAGATAGTAAGTATAGACCGGAAGTAGAGGCCTGGGCGTTGTTGTTCACTAATTTACTCCAAGTAGGGAAAGGATGGTGGGGTTGAAAAGTAATAAAGGGGAATATATATATAAAAAATAAAAAAAACATGGGGGATTGGAAGTGATGCAGACAATTACATTGATAGAAGATACAATCTATCTGCAATATTAAGCTGATCCATCCCCCCAGAAAAAAAAAAAAAAAAAAAAAAAAAAGAGAAATTAAAAAAAAAAATATTTCTTGATGTTTCCAAACAGGAATGCGAAGCCCTTCTCGTGGTTGTCTTTGCACTTCCACTCCAGACTTTTGGCCTACAGGTGGGAAGACAACAACAACAGGGTGATTCTCATGAAACTGGTACTTGACTTAAAAAAAATTTTTTTTAAAATTATATATATATATATATATATATATATATATATATATATATATATATATATATATATATATATATATATATATATATATATACACACACACTATCAGTCAAAAGTTTGGACACACCTACTCATTCAAGGGTTTTTCTTTATTTTTACATTGCAGAATAATAGTGAAGACATCAAAACTATGAAATAACACATATGGAATCATGTAGTAACCAAAAAAGTGTTAAACAAATCTAAATATATTTTATATTTGAGATTCTACAAATAGCCACCCTTTGTCTTGATGACAGCTTTGCACACTCTTGCATTCTCTCAACCAGCTTCATGAGGTAGTCACCTGTAATACATTTCAATTAACAGGTGTGCCTTGTTAAAAGTTAATTTGTGGGATTTCTTTCCTTCTTATTGCGTTTGAGCCAATCAGTTGTGTTGTGACAAGAACAGCTCAAATAAGCAAAGAGAAACGACAGTCCATCATTACTTTAAAACATGAAAGTCAGTCAATACCGAACATTTCAAGAACTTTGAACGTTTCTTCAAGTGCAGTCGCAAAAACCATCAAGCGCTATGATGAAACTGGCTCTCATGAGGACCACCACAGGAATGGAAGACCCAGAGTTACCTCTGCTGCAGAGGATAAGTTCATTAGAGTTACCAGCCTCAGAAATTGCAGCCCAAATAAATGCTTCAGAGTTCAAGTCACAGACACATCTCAACATCAACTGTTCAGAGGGGACAGTGTGAATCAGGCCTTCCTGGTCAAATTGATGCAAATAAACCATTACTAAAGGACACCAATAATAAGAAGAGACCAGCTTGGGCCAATAAACATGAGCAATGGACATTAGACAGGTGGAAATATGTCCTTTGGTCTGGAGTCCAAATTGGAGATTTTTTGTTCCAACCGCTGTGTCTTTCTGAGACTCGGTGTGGGTGAACGGATGATCTTCGCATGTGTAGTTCCCACCATAAAGCATGGAGGAGGAGGTGTTATGGTGTGGGGGTGCTTTGCTGGTGACACTGTCTGTGATTTATTTAGAATTCAAAGCACACTTAACCAGCATGGCTACCACAGCATACTGCAGCAATATGTCATCCCATCTGGTTTGGGCTTAGTGGGACTATCATTTGTTTTCAACAGGACAATGACCCAACACACCTCCAGGCTGTTTAAGGGCTATTTGACCAAGAAGGAGAGTGATGGAGTGCTGCATCAGATGACCTGGCCTCCACAATCCCCCGACCTCAACCCAATTGAGATGGTTTGGGATGAGTCGGACGGCAGAGTGAAGGAAAAGCAGTCAACAAGTGCTAAGCATATGTGGGAACTCCTTCAAGACTGTTGGAAAAGCATTCCAGGTGAAGCTGGTTGAGAGAATGCCAAGGGTGTGCAAAGCTGTCATCAAGGTTCGTCTGGTAGGCTTGCGTCACAGGGCAGCTCTCGGCTGGGTTTCCTTTTGTAATCTGTGATAGTTTGCAAGCCCTGCCACATCTGACGAGCATCAGAGCCGGTGTAGTTCTGATGTCCAGATGCTCATTTTGGTCATAGGAAATTGATTGCGGAAACATTATGTACAAAAGATGTTAAGATCAGCGGAAAAAAAACACACAAAATAGCAGAATTGGTCAGGAGCCCGGTAAAACTGCAGCTATCAATTCCAGCGCCATTCTCCTGAGAGGGGGCGGGCAGAGAGACCACACTGTTGCACCCGGACACTAGGAGAGGTGGAAAACAACACAGGATGAGTGCAAAATCTGGAAGAATAATAGTAGCTCACTCACGCCAAAGTGTGAGGTAATCGGAAGATCGTCCCTTAATAGCAGGGCTAGAAAGCGTTGTCTGGAAGGCTGCAGTCACAGGTCGTAGTGGCGTTCAGAGATTTGAGGTGAAGGTTCTCTAAGCTCCCCCGGAACTTCCGTGTCTGGGCAGTGGTGAGGCGGCCCGTTCTTGTGGCGTTCGTAGGTCAGCTTTCTTGGCAGTAGCTGGAGAGACAACAAAAAAGTCTCTCTCTCTCTCTCTCTCTCTCTCTCTCTCTCTCTCTCTCTCTCTCTCTCTCTCTCTCTCTCTCTCTCTCTCTCTCTCTCTCTCTCTCTCGTCATGTCATGTCATGTCATGTCATGGACATACACAAAATAGTTCAAATTGGTGAAGTGAAATGAAAAAATTACTTATTTCAAGAAATTCTAAAAGATAAATTACAGTAAAGTGGTGCGTGCATATGTATTCATCCCCTTTGCTATGAAGCCCCTAAATAAGATCTGGTGCAACAAATTACCTTCAGAAGTCACATAATTAGTTAAATAAAGTCCACCTGTGTGCAATCTAAGTGTCACATGATATGTCACATGATCTCAGTATATATACACACCTGTTCTGAAAGGCCCCAGAGTCTGTAACACCACTAAGCAAGGGGCACCACCAAGCAAGCGGCACCATGAAGACCAAGGAGCTCTCCAAACAGGTCAGGGACAAAGTTGTGGAGAAGTACAGATCAGGGTTGGGTTATAAAAAAATATCTGAAACTTTGAACATCCCACGGAGCACCATTTAATCCATTATTAAAAAATTGAAAGATTATGGCACCACAACAAACCTGCCAAGAGAGGGCCGCCCACCAAAACTCACAGACTAGGCAAGGAGGGCATTAATCAGAGAGGCAACAAAGCAACCAAAGATAACCCTGAAGGAGCTGCAAAGCTCCACAGCGGAGATTGGAGTATCTGTCCATAGGACCACTTTAAGCCGTACACTGGGCTTTACGGAAGAGTGGCCAGAAAAAAGCCATTGCTTAAAGAAAAATATAAGCAAACATGTTTGGTGTTCGCCAAAAGGCATGTGGGAGACTCCCCAAACATATGGAAGAAGGTACTCTGGTCAGATGAGACTAAAATTGAGCTTTTTGGCCATCAAGGAAAACGCTATGTCTGGCGCAAACCCAACACCTCTCATCACCCCGAGAACACCTTCCCCACAGTGAAGCATGGTGGTGGCAGCATCATGCTGTGGGGATGTTTTTCATCGGCAGGGACTGGGAAACTGGTCAGAATTGAAGGAATGATAGATGCCGCTAAATACAGGGAAATTCTTGAGGAAAACCTGTTTCAGTCTTCCAGAGATCAGAGACTGGGACGGAGGTTCACCTTCCAGCAGGACAATGACCCTAAGCATACTGCTAAAGCAACACTCGAGTGGTTTAAGGGGAAACATTTAAATGTATTGGAATGGCCTAGGCAAAGCCCAGACCTCAATCCAATTGAGAATCTGTGGTATGACTTAAAGATTGCTGTACACCAGTGGAACACCAACTTGAAAGAGCTGGAGCAGTTTTGCCTTGAAGAATGGGCAATAATCCCAGTGGCTAGATGTGCCAAGTTTATAGAGACATACCCCAAGAGACTTGCAGCTGTAATTGCTGCAAAAGGTGGCTCTACAAAGTATTGACTTTGGGTGTGTGAATAGTTATGCACGCTCAAGTTCTGTCTTTTTGTCTTATTTCTTGTGTGTTTCACAATAACAAATATTTTGCATCTTCAAAGTGGTAGGCATGTTGTGTAAATCAAATGATACAAACCCCCCACAAATTCATTTTAATTCCAGGTTGTAAGGCAACAAAATAGGAAAAATGCCAAGGGGGGTGAATACTTTTGAATACTTTTGCAAGCCACTGTATATTGTGGTTATGTGGAGGGGAATCAATTGCTAGCATCTGGGATTTATGGAATAAAGTTCATAAGCAAGTCATGCAAGCCATTCATAGGTCATATATAGTCTATCAATTGGACTTGAGCTATCATGATTCATATCATGCTCCTCACAGTCTTTTCCTCGTAAAGCTCCTTTAATATTCGTCTATCATATGGAATCCTGCATGTGAGAAAGGTGCAGGGCCTAATTGAAGCAGACAGATTATTCTGATTGCAATCATGATCATTTTGTGCATATGTGCAGCTGTTGGCTGGCTGTTCGTACTGTAGCAGCGGTTGCATTAGTTAGCTGATTTATCACACAACGCCCTTTCCAAATTTCCCTGCAGTGTGTTTGCTGAGTGAGTGGAGGTAATGAGTCAGGGGAGAATGGCGGAGGGTGGGTGGGTGGATAGGCTATGCATTGTGTGTGATAAAGGTAATTAAATGTTGTTGAAGTAATGGGGGATAGAAAAACACAATGTCTGTCAGACAGCAGGAGATCATCCAGCGAGGAAGCATATGTACGTTGGCCATGTAAATCATCTCCTCCTCTCCTCTCCCCTCCTCTCTTCTCCTCCCCTACAGAAACATAAATGCCCAGGCCGTCAGGTAACAATTTACAATCGAGGGAAGCATCTATTTTTATGGACATATGCAGAATTTATCTGCTTAGCGAGGGAACAGCAAACAGGTGTATTTTACCACAGAAAGGTGCGATTAGTTAAAGAGCTTTGACAGGCAACATGCGTTTGGTTCCCCACCACCTGGCACTGAGAATGGGTCAGGTCAGAGGTGTGAGCTGTGACTAACACAAAGGCCAGGCTCACAGAACAAGGGGTATTACCTTCCTGATATCAGGCAGGTCTATCTATGCTAACTGACTGAATGTCTGGCTGGCTCGCTGACTGACTGACTCCAAGTCCCAATGCTTATCATCTCTCTATTGCCTTGCTGCTTGACAATAGGGGCCCTGTGGGTTTAAAGTACAGGCCCTTCAGTGGATTTCCCCAAGCTTCCTTACTAGAGCAGACCTTGTTAATGTGGCTCCGCTCTGTGTTAATGTGGAACATTAATTCACATTTTATGTTCACACATTTCTCTATCTTCTGTACAGGGATGATGGGGAGGAGGATCGACCATCCGGGGGATGGGCTCCCCTGAAATCCCTGGCCCACACTTATTAGGGTGTGTCCCAAATGGCAACCTATTTCCTAGTGCAGTACTCTTGACTATGGGCCCTGGTCAAAAGTAGTGCCTTACACAGGGAATAGGGTGCCATTTGTAATGCAGACTGTGGTTGTGTCTGGCTCCATATCTCCTCTCTCTCTCCTCTCTTTCCCCTGGGTTGATTGTTAAGTACTCATTCACACAGAGAATTGCTCTGAGAGTAATTACCTGACTTCTGAGAAGAGGAAAATTACACCACATACATGCCCTCTCTCTCTCCATCCCTCTCTCTCTTTCCCTCTCTTTCTCTCTCTCAAGATGAGAGAAGTGGAGAGGCTGCCATCTTCACCCCTGATAATCGCTCTCCAAATTGGTCCCCTTTCCTTTTACTCTGGTTCAGGAGAAGCAGATTAATACAGTTTACATCACATACAAGCCTCCCCGTTTATCCTCCAACCCAGCTGTAAATGTCCCTACTTTCCTGTGATGCTATTGCTATCAATCTCAAAAGCACCCAAAAGAGGTGCTCCAACAGATTGTCCATACAGGGCCTCTCCCTCCTGTTTCATCCCTGTGAGGTGGAGGTACATTACAAGGCCTACTGTATAAAAGATAGCCTTCCCTCCCACATTTTTCAACACTAGGTGGAGAGCTCAAGAGGGGAGTTATTGGTGGAGTGTGTGTGTGTTTACGTGAGGGTCCTCGGGCATTCATGTGTGTGTGTGTGTGTTTGTGCATGCATGTGTCTGTGTGTGGGTGGTGTGAGTGGGGGTTTCACTTACACAGAGTTAAACACTATACAGAAGTGCTGTAGCTATTTATTTGTGCTGGTAACCCTCATGGAAAGCCAAGTTGATACCCAGGCAGTTCAAACCCCGTAAGACAAATGTGCTGCCTCCCTAGTCGCATGCAGGCACACTGTGGCTGTGCTGCGAAGGCTAAACTCACTGCATGCAGAGTCTACAGAGTAACTTACAGCAAAGGTCAATCATGTCATATTACATTATTGATTAAATGTGATCCCTTATAAAAAATGATCAATAATATTTGCCACATCTAATAGGTCAGCTAAAAGAGGCATTATAATGATGCACATGGAGCAGCTGCAGCAACTCCAACAGTAAATTCACGAGATTTGATGCAAGATGGAAAATACCCTCTAGACCTAGAGATTAGTAGTACTAGTATTGTAGCATTGTCTCTACTTCTTCTAAATACTGCTATGCAGACAGCGGATAAAATGCTATATGATCAAAAACAGAGAAAATCTGGCAAAAGCTGCATAGTTATCGAAATCTGGGCATTTGGAATTGGCAGCACTTGAGCCTTAACTATCATGCCAACCCACTTATACTGAGGAGACTGTGGGATACAGAGCTAAAGCTGGAGGATGATATGTCTTGGCTGGTTCCTGGAAGGAGATGCATGACCAACATCTTAAATATTCATAATTTGTTCTCTGAAATGAAGACAGAACGGAGGTGCTTGAATATCTGTGATTACCCTACATCTGTGATTACCCAGTTATATTGAATGGGTTCAGATGGCTCTCATGTTACATGACTTGACTGGGGCATTGGCCAATACTCACAGTAGGTATTAGATAGAACATTGCGGCCCCGCCCGCCTTTGGTGTAAACCTTGGTTAGTTACCTTGGTTACCCCATTGGTTCACAGGAAAACCCTTTTCAAACAATTTTTTTGTCTGCTTGTTTTAGTCAATTACGAAACTACATTTCAGAAAAGTACAACATGTCTAAAGATTACTTTCCAACATTGCCTGCTCCCGAGCGTTCTCACTACTTAGAAAAACATAATATTGTAGGGCTTCCCTCATGCCCCCTTTCATGATGGCGCTAGCATTAGCCACGTGAGTGAGTGCAAGCTAGCTACCGACCGGAACATTACGCTAGCCAAGACCACACAAACAAACAGACTAGTATACAGATACAAGTAGTGAGTGGAGTTACAAACGGACCATACTAAACGAGTTAAATGTGTTACTTGTAATGAAATGTTTTCCACACACATAGCTGTACATGGAAACCGGGTCCCCGCAATTTCCCACTGTCTCACACCATATAGCCTGAAGCCACAGGGCTCTTCTCGCAGGCTGTATTTCCCTATATTTTTGACCACATTTCAGACATGGAATGCAATGTGTTTCACAGTAAAAAACTAATAAAAAACAATGAAAATAAAAACTTAAAAATATTTACTACACAACAAAAATAAGCGGACAAAAAACTAAAGAATAACAATACAAACAGTTTTGGCCCCCCTCAGGTTCTCTGGCAGGCTATTCCAGAGGCTGGGGGCATATAACGAAAGGCTGCCTCTCCATGCCTCTTGGTCCTATGCTTTTGGATCATTAAAAGGCCAGTGCCAGAGGACCTGAGGGACCTTCTGGGTACATAACTTAAAAGCATATCTGACATGTATTGGGTGCCCAATCGTGGATGATTTCATAACCAATAGAAGAATCTTAAAATGTATTCTAAAACTCACAGGCAGACAATGCAGAGACCTTAAATCCGGTGTAATGTGTGCTCTCTGGTCTTGGTCAGTACCGGTGCTGCAGCATTCGGTTTGTTTTGCAGCTGACCACATGGTATAACAAAAAAAATTGATGACGAAGTTAACTCTTTTACAATAGGGGTCAATAGGGAAGACTGTTTGTTTTCCCCAATTTGTGGGTGTGGACGGGGGATTCCTTCTTATAACGTGAGAAACGACCCAGAGTATACATTAGCTGACCCAACAAACAGGCATCAGTTAATACCTGCAACATAACTGATATTTTTCCCAAATGGGATTGTACCGTACCATTCCCTATCCATATAGTATTCCAATTATCTCTCTCTCTTCCCTCTCTCTCCATCTGTCTCTATCTCCCTCCCTCCCTCCCTCCCTCCCATTGTTTACCCTGTCTATGATTGTGTTGATGCATTATTGACCAGCCTGGCAGCAAGGTAAATAAAGGAAATATAATGTGACGTCAGGCCAGGGGTGGTCGGATCAGCGAGCGGCAGACAGACGGACCTACAGGGTCAGAATGGAGAGGAGTTATTTTCTCCCCTCATAACTCACAGGTTACTGGGGCCGCTTTGACCTTGCTGATTTAACGTCAGCCCCACCCACCTGGCTGACGAACCGGGGGAGGGAGAGAGAGAGGGCGGGAAAAAGCGGGGGAGAGAGAAAGAGAGAAAGAGAAATTGGAATTGTCCCCACGGTTGTCCATTTGTACGACCCCTGCACTTCTGGAAAAAAATTACTTTGAATATCGTATATTTTGAATATAGGCTGATATCATTCGCGGGCCCCCTTTGACAGACATACATACATATAATATATACACTGTATATTTAACCCTAACCAAAACTCACCCATGCTGGGGTCAAATACTCACATCATCAGCATTCTCAGCATTATGGAACACCTTTGAGTACACAACAGCCATATACAGTAGACGTGCGCACACACATACATACACACACACACACACACACACACACACACACACACACACACACACACACACACACACACACCTGGTTGCTAAGCAGTACTCTACTGAGCAGCATTTTGAGAGTGATGCCATTAATTTTTCAATTCTAAAATGTATTGCGTTGTCATCAACTCCAATTCGAATGTTAGTCCGTTATAGCCTAGTTTGTTAAATAGCCTGCCACGTATTTGCTAAATATGTTGAACATGTTTGCAGTTCACATTGTTCTAATTGCATTGCTTTAATATGGAAATACTTTGTTAAACATTGGCTTTAGCATTCACACTAATATAGGGGCTAGGAGTACTGTAAATTGCAGTCTGGACATGGACATGCCAAACGTAGTCAATAAGCAAGATTAAACTCAATACTATGGGAGGAGCTTCCGGTAAAGGGCAGGTATACAAGATGGCGTATTGAATACACAGCTGTAAAAATCACCTCAAGATAAAAACATTATATTAAATATCAGTAAGTTATACTAAATATTAACATTTCATATATTCGAGAGTAATAACATTCAATCTGGATAATAACACAAAACAAATTATAAGGCTAGAGAAATGTATCGACAAATATTACAACAACACGCAACACCCAAACATGACGGAAGATAAACGAGGAGAATCAATCTCGAATCCTCGACTGATAGAGATGATTTATGCTTTTCACCACTGGGACTGGTAAGTGTGGAAAGCGACTTGTTGATAAATGACAAACTGGGCATACTAGAGTTAGTCAGTAATGATGTAAAAGAGTTGAAGGCGAGTCTTGAAATGAGTGACGGAAAAGCTGCGATAATGGAGAGCGATACAAAAAAAACTAAAAGGGACAGTCACTAGGATGGAAACGGACGTTAAGGAACTTAAAAAGGAGAACAACTTTCTGAGAGAAGCCTTACTAGACATACAAACTAGATAGATGAGAGAAAATCTAGTACTTACGGGTATCCAGGAAAAAGAGGGAGAGATTACAGAAAAAATTGTGAAGGACTTCTTTCTTACAGCGCTTCAAATTCCACTCGAGGCTGTCGACAAAATCCAACTCGTTTCGGACAAAGAGGACAGAGATATGAGCGTCCAATCGTTGCCAAATTTGCTTTTTTAAGGATAAAGTAATGGTTAAAAGCCTAGGTAAAAGACTTGCTGGCACGAAAATAGGCATGAATGATCAGTTCCCGAGGGAGATTGCAGAACGGCGCAAAGTTCTGTACCCAATCTTCAAGGAAAATAGATCAAAAGGGAAGCGTGTTGCTCTTGTTGTCGATAAACTGTATATTGACAACCAAATGTTCGGCGACACAAAGACTACTCCATGGCTATTCTGAAAGTTCTAATAGAGGAGTCGAATAATGGAACACCCAATACTAGCCATGGTAGGGATTGTAATAATAAAGCACATTTATAGTAGGTATAGTATTTTATAAAGGGAAAAGACGGTATTACAAGAAAAGATAACAAGCAAAATAATACATCTTCAAATACAACTAAATTATAAGTACTCAATCAACATAGTGTAGATAAAAACATAGCAAACAGAAGACATAGAAGGCACAGTATGTGGGTGTGGATGAATTGTGATGGAAGGTGTGGTGTACATTTTTGTTTTGAATAAGTGTGGCTTTAAGTGATTGAGAAAGGAAATGGTTGCATATCCCAGAACCAACGTGTGTCTGTGAGCAGGGGTTGTGAGAGAGAGCTTTCCATTTTGTGCAGATGAGGGATATACAGTGGGGAGAACAAGTATTTGATACACTGCCGATTTTGCAGGTTTTCCTACTTACAAAGCATGTAGAGGTCTGTAATTTTTATCATAGGTACACTTCAACTGTGAGAGACGGAATCCAGAAAATCACATTGTATGATTTTTAAGTAATTCATTTGCATTTTATTGCATGACATAAGTATTTGATCACCTACCAACCAGTAAGAATTCCGGCTCTCACAAACCTGTTAGTTTTTCTTTAAGAAGCCCTCATGTTCTCCACTCATTACCTGTATTAACTGCACCTGTTTGAACTCGTTACCTGTATAAAAGACACCTGTCCACACACTCAATCAAACAGACTCCAACCTCTCCACAATGGCCAAGACCAGAGAGCTGTGTAAGGACATCAGGGATAAAATTGTAGACCTGCACAAGGCTGGGATGGGCTACAGGACAATAGGCAAGCAGCTTGGTGAGAAGGCAACAACTGTTGGCGCAATTATTAGAAAATGGAAGAAGTTCAAGATGACGGTCAATCACCCTTGGTCTGGGGCTCCATGCAAGATCTCACCTCGTGGGGGCATCAATGATCATGAGGAAGGTGAGCGATCAGCCCAGAACTACACGGCAGGACCTGGTCAATGACCTGAAGAGAGCTGGGACCACAGTCTCAAAGAAAACCATTAGTAACACACTACGCCGTCATGGATTAAAATCCTGCAGCGCACGCAAGGTCCCCCTGCTCAAGCCAGCGCATGTCCAGGCCCGTCTGAAGTTTGCCAATGACCATCTGGATGATCCAGAGGAGGAATGGGAGAAGGTCATGTGGTCTGATGAGACAAAAAAATAGCTTTTTGGTCTATACTCCACTCGCCGTGTTTGGAGGAAGAAGAAGGATGAGTACAACCCCAAGAACACCATCCCAACCGTGAAGCATGGAGGTGGAAACATCATTCTTTGGGGATGCTTTTCTGCAAAGGGGACAGGACGACTGCACCGTATTGAGGGGAGGATGGATGGGGCCATGTATCGCGAGATCTTGGCCAACAACCTCCTTCCCCCAGTAAGAGCATTGAAGATGGGTCGTGGCTGGGTCTTCCAACATGACAACGACCCAAAACACACAGCCAGGGCAACTAAGGAGTGGCTCCGTAAGAAGCATCTCAAGGTCCTGGAGTGGCCTAGCCAGTCACCAGACCTGAACCCAATAGAAAATCTTTGGAGGGAGCTGAAAGTCCGTATTGCCCAGCGACAGCCCCGAAACCTGAAGGATCTGGAGAAGGTCTGTATGGAGGAGTGGGCCAAAATCCCTGCTGCAGTGTGTGCAAACCTGGTCAAGACCTACAGGAAACGTATGATCTCTGTAATTGCAAACAAAGGTTTCTGTACCAAATATTAAGTTCTGCTTTTCTGATGTATCAAATACTTATGTCATGCAATAAAATGCAAATGAATTACTTAAAAATCATACAATGTGATTTTCTGGATTTTTGTTTTAGATTCTGTCTCTCACAGTTGAAGTGTACCTATGATAAAAATTACAGACCTCTACATGCTTTGTAAGTAGGAAAACCTGTAAAATCGGCAGTGTATCAAATACTTGTTCTCCCCACTGTACATTTTAAAATATAGTATACATCTAATATATTTTTTTTTTATTGTCCTATCATGATGGAACGATCCCCAACCCTATATCCTAGACACCAACCTGAGGGACCCATACACCAAAGAGAAGTCCCCATCTGTTTCATAGACCTGCTGTAAGTTGACTAAATGCAGCCAAAACAGATAAATAAATGCAGTCAGAGACCTACTTGAGCAGCACCGCCCCCTCAAGATTCTGAGCCTGCCTGGCAGGGTTGATCCTACAAAGCCAGAGCCCTCTGATGGGAGAATATACAAGGACATTCTCAAAGCTGCTAATGAGAACCTTGACGACCTTGTACCTAGCCGGTGGGGATTCCGGTAGGGCACCCCCACCCAGGTAGTGGCAGTGCTGGCAACACTGGCTGCAGTTACCCATGGGGAGGGGGTCACACTTGGACAATCAGACAGGGGGCTTATCATTGTGGCCCAGGTGGCACAAAATCATCAAAGGTCTGACTGCATGGAGATGCTTGGGGAAAATGGTTACAACAAGGGACCAGAGTGTTTGTGTCTCAGGTGAAGAGGGTGGATCTGATCTCCATCACCTAGGACTTGACATAGATTAAATAGGTTAATCAAATCTCACATTGTTGTTAGAGTATGTGCGTGTGTGTTTATCCCACATCTGTTGCAAGGGGGGTAAGGATGTTAGGGAGAATATAGGATGAACCACAATAATTGTTTGCTAAAAAATGTTTGCGAAATATACTTCTCCCATGGGCAAAGAAACGCAAAAGGGGTGATGATATTAATTACAAGTAATTGCCAGAGCAGCGAACAGTTTTGACTGGGCTGAGCGGGAACTGTGCTTCCGCAGAGGTAGGGGGGCCAGCAGGCCAGAGGTGGATGAACGCAATGCCCTCGTTTGGGTGTAGGGACTGATGAGAGCCTGAAGGTACGGAGGTGCCGTTCCCCTCACAGCTCCGTAGGCAAGCACCATGGTCTTGTAGCAGATGCGAGCTTCAACTGGAAGCCAGTGGAGTGTGCGGAGGAGCGGGGTGACGTGAGAGAACTTGGAAAGGTTGAACACCAGACGGGCTGCGGCATTCTGGATGAGTTGTAGGGGTTTAATGGCACAGGCAGGGAGCCCAGCCAACAGCGAGTTGCAGTAATCCAGATGGGAGATGACAAGTGCCTGGATTAGGACCTGTGCCGCTTCCTGTGTAAGGCAGGGTCGTACTCTCCGAGTGTTGTAGAGCATGAACCTACAGGATCGGGTCACCGCCTTGATGTTAGCAGAGAACGACAGGGTGTTCTCCAGGGTCACGCAAAGGCTCTTTGCACTCTGGGAGGAGGACACAACGAAGTTGTCAACCGTGATGGCGAGATCATGGAACGGGCAGTCCTTCCCCGGGAGGAAAAGCAGCTCCGTCTTGCTGAGGTTCAGCTTGAGGTGGTGATCCGTCATCCACACTGATATGTCTGCCAGACATGCAGAGATGCGATTCGCCACCTGGTTATCAGAAGTGGGAAAGGAGAAGATTAGTTGTGTGTCGTCTGCGTAGCAATGATAGGAGAGGCCATGTGAGGAGATGACAGAGCCAAGTGACTTGGTGTATAGCGAGAATAGGAGAGGGCCTAGAACTGAGCCCTGGGGGACACCAGTGGTGAGAGCATGTGGTGCGGAGACAGATTCTCGCCACGCCACTTGGTAGGAGCGACCGGTCAGGTAGGACACAATCCAAGAGTGAGCCGCGCCGGAGATGCCCAACTCGGAGAGGGTGGAGAGGAGGATCTGATGGTTCACAGGATCAAAGGCAGCAGACAGGTCTATAAGGACAAGAGCAGAGGAGAGAGAGTTAGCTTTAGCAGTACGGAGAGCCTCCGTGACACAGAGAAGAGCAGTCTCAGTTGAATGACCAGTCTTGAAACCTGACTGGTTTGGATCAAGAAGGTCATTCTGAGAGCGATGGCAGGAGAGTTGGCTAAAGACGGCACGCTCAAGAGTTTTGGAGAGAAAAGAAAGAAGGGATACTGGTCTGTAGTTGTTGACATCGGAGGGATCGAGTGTAGGTTTTTTGAGAAGGGGTGCAACTCTCGCTCTCTTGAAGACGGAAGGGACATAGCCAGCGGTCAAGGATGAGTTGATGAGCGAGGTAAGGGAGAAGGTCACCGGAGATGGTCTGGAGAAGAGAGGAGGGGATAGGGTCAAGCGGGCAGGTTGTTGGGCGGCCGGCCGTCACAAGTCGCATGATCTGGAGAGAGAGGGGAGAAAGAAGTCAAAGCATAGGGTAGGGCAGTGTGAGCAGGACCAGCAGTGTCATTTGACTTAACAAACGAGGATCGGATGTCGTCAACCTTCTTTTCAAAATGGTTGACAAAGTCATCCACAGAGAGGGAAGGGGGGGGGGAAGAGGATTCAGCAGGGAGGAGAAGGTGGCAAAGAGCTTCCTAGGGTTAGAGGCAGATACTTGGAATTTAGAGTGGTAGAAAGTGGCTTTAGCAGCAGAAACAGAGGAAGAAAATGTAGAGAGGAGGGAGTGAAACGATGCCAGGTCCGCAGGGAGTCTAGTTTTCCTCCATTTCCGCTCGGCTGCCCGGAGCCCTGTTCTGTGAGCTCGCAATGAGTCGTCAAGCCACGGAGCAGGAGGGGAGGACCGAGCCGGCCGGGAGGATAGGGGACATAGAGAGTCAAAGGATGCAGAAAGGGAGGAGAGGAGGGTTGAGGAGGCAGAATCAGGAGATTGGAGGGAGAAGGATTGAGCAGAGGGAAGAGATGATAGGATGGAAGAGGAGAGAGTAGCGGGAGAGAGAGAGCGAAGGTTGCGACGGCGCAATACCATCTGAGGAGGGGCAGAGTGAGTAGTGTTGGAGGAGAGCGAGAGAGAAAAGGATACAAAGTAGTGGTCGGAGACATGGAGGGGAGTTGCAGTGAGATTAGTAGAAGAACAGCATCTAGTAAAGATGAGGTCAAGCGTATTGCCTGCCTTGTGAGTAGGGGGGGACGGTGAGAGGGTGAGGTCAAAAGAGGAGAGGAGTGGAAAGAAGGAGGCAGAGAGAAATTAGTCAAAGGTAGACGTAGGGAGGTTAAAGTCACCCAGAACTGTGAGGGGGTGAGCCATCCTCAGGAAAGGAACTTATCAAGGCATCAAGCTCATTGATGAACTCTCCAAGGGAACCTGGAGGGCGATAAATGACAAGGATGTTAAGTTTGAATGGGCTACTAACTGTGACAGCATGGAATTCAAATGAGGAGATAGACAGATGGGTCAGGGGAAAAAGAGATAATGTCCACTTGGGAGAGATGAGGATTCTTGTGCCACCACCCCGCTGACCAGATGCTCTCAGGGTATGCGAGAACACATGGTCAGATGAGGAGAGAGCAGTAGGAGTAGCAGTGTTTTCAGTGGTAATCTATGTTTCCGTCAGCGCCAAGAAGTCAAGGGACTGGAGGGTAGCATAGGCTGAGATGAACTCTGCCTTGTTGGCCGCAGAACGGCAGTTCCAGAGGCTGTCGGAGACCTGGAACTCCACGTGGGTCGTGCGTGCAGGGACCACCAGGTTAGAGAGGCAGCAGCCACGCGGTGTGAGGCGTTTGTATAGCCTGTGCGGAGAGGAGAGAACAGGGATAGACAGAGGCATAGTTGACAGGCTACAGAAAATGGCTACAATAATGCAAAGGAGATCGGAATGAAATTAACTAAACATCTGGGAAAGCGAGAGAGCGGGGCCTCCCTCACTTACGTTTCACTGAAACACCCAAATATAACCCTCCCAACTTCCACCTCAGAAACTATAATTGTTGTAAACTACAGCGGTTCAATGTTTTCTAGGAATAGACTAACTTAGTTTATTCAGCTAGCTAACTTGGTACTGTATTCTTCCGTGAAAACCGTCCAGGGCACCTAGTCTATGACGCCATAGCCAACTAGCATGCCAGGCTCCAACAACACGGTTTAGCACCAATACTCGGCCACAACAAACCACCAGTGTGTCAACACGCCAAGCAGATCATACGTGTCCGTGTCTAATGTTGTGGGCTAGTCCCGACAGCTTGAGCGAGTCCGTATTCAACTTATTCAGCCAGTTAGTTAGCTAGAATAGTTATCATACTAGCTAGCCATTGCTTTCTGCCAACGAAAAAACCCTTCCACCCACGGCACGAACACACAGAGAGAGCCAAGCTAACGTTAACTAGTCACCCATGTCCCGAATTCCCTTGAACGACTCTGGCTACCAGTATGTAAAAAACAAAACACAAATGTAGGTTTTAACTTACCCCTAGCAGCTACTGTTAGCTAGCCAAGTGCAAAGCTTACCACTGAATTGACTCAGCCAGTTCGCGTCTGTTCGCTAGGTCGTTCCAGCTATTGTTTAGTTAGCTATACAGGTAGCAACAGGCTAGCTACATCTCGAGCACAGTAGCTACTTACTACCTAACGTTAACGCTTCGGACAATGAGGTTAGAAAAACAGCTGAATGGTAGGCATTATTGTATGTAATTATTGTAGGCAGCTAGCTGGTGTAATTACAGGCACTCTCAAGCGTGAAACAACTATCCACAGTAGCTACCCGTTAGCTAGTCCAGGTAGTGGGTTAGGTAGCCTCGTGCTTCACCGGGCTCAGCCGAATACAATACCTACAATAATTACATACAATAACCCACGATAACTACCTACAACTCTCAAATGAAATAAATGATCTCACTCTAATACATTTTAATAGAAAGTTAGCAAAAATAGATAAGATCTTGCTACCATGGAAAGGTAAATACCTGTCAATTTGTGGAAAAATCACCTTGATTAACTCTTTAGTATTATCCCAGTTTACCTATTTGCTAATGGTCTTGCCTACGCCTAGCAAACAGTTTTTTAAATTATATGAAAAAAACATATTCCATTTTATTTGGAACGGCAAGCCAGACAAAATTAAACGGGCCTATTTATATAATTAATAGAAATCGGAGGACAGCAATTATTAAATATTAAAGCATTAGATCTATCACTAAAAGCTTCAGTCATACAAAAGTTATACTTAAATCCGAACTGGTTCTCTAGCAAATTAGTAAAATTGTCTCACCCAATGTTCAAGAATGGCCTTTTTCCCTTTATTCAGATTACAACCTCACACTTTCAGTTATTTGAAAAGGAAATCATCTCCTAAATATCACTATTTCTAAAACAAGCCATAGAAAGTTGGTTTCAATTTCAATTTAATCCTCCAGAAACGACAGAACAAATAATGCAACAAATATTGTGGTTAAACTCAAATATACTAATTGATAAAAAAACATTTTTTTGACAAAATGTTTAAAAAAGGTATAATCTTCGTAAATGATATAATCGGTAGGTCTGATGGAGTTGTGTCACACATGCAGCTAACAAAAACATATGGAAATGTCTGCTCTACCCAAAATGACAAACAAATAATTGCAGCATTACCGCAAAAATGGAAGAGGAAAGTGGAAGGGGGAAAATGTAAGGAACTTGTCTGTCGGCCTTGCATTAAAGAACATAATTGGTCAAAGAAAACTGTGATAAATAACAAAGTATACCAGTTTCATTTAAGGACCAACGGATTGACAGCCGTCCCATATAGATTGCAAAATAGTTGGGAAAAGATATTTGACGTACCGATCCCATGGCATAGTGTTTATGAACTGATACGCAAAACGACGCCGTATTCAAAACCTATAATTTTTCTATTTAAATTATTATTATATACAATTCTTGCTACCAATAGAATCTTATTTATATGGGGGATACAATCTTCCCAGCTCTGCAGATTTTGCTGCGAAGAGACAGAATCATTAGATCATTTGTTTTGGTACTGTCCATTTGTAGCTGGTTTTTGGACACAGGTCCAGGAATGGCTAAAGGATTGCAATATTTACCTGGAGCTAACCCTGCAGATAGCATTACTGGGTGATCTGAAATGTCAAAGTCAATCGATCAATAATATAATAATACTTTTAGCAAAAAAAATTATTTTCAATTTACAATCTGTAGAAACAATGAGAATAGAAAGGTTCAGAACTTTTGTGAAGCATCACAGTACAGTTGAAAAATATATGGCAAATAGAAATCCAATATGGATGGTGTTAAGAGATAGATGGGTGGTGTTGAATGGAGTTGAAGGATGGAACTAATAACAACAAGATAACTAATAATGTAAGCATACTGTGTCCATAATAAGTATATAGGTTATAGGTTGAGAGCTTTTGTGAAAGAGCACAGTTAGAAAGATATGGCATATAGAAGCAAACCGGATGGACATCATAAAAATGATCGGAGAGGTTGAGGGTAGAGGAAGTTCAGGAGTAAAAACAAACAAAATATAATTATTGTAAAATTGACTGTGTCCATAAAATGTATATAGTATGTATAAGCTGGAAGTAAAGGCCAAAGCATTGTTGTTCACTAGTTTACTCCAATTTGGGAAGGGGTGGTGGGGTTGGAAAGTAATAAAGGGAAATATATTTAAGAAAAGGAAATGTATATGTAAGTGTATACATATATATATATATATATATGTATATATATATATATAGATAGTGAAGGAAAAAAGTATTTGATCCCCTGCTGATTTTGTACGTTTGCCCACTGACAAAGCCAAGCAGCTTGGTGAGAAGGTGACAACAGTTGGTGTGATTATTCGCAAATGGAAGAAACACAAAATAACTGTCAATCTCCCTCGGCCTGGGGCTCCATGCAAGATCTCACCTCGTGGAGTTGCAATGATCATGAGAATCAGCCCAGAACTACACGGAAGGATCTTGTCAATGATCTCAAGGCAGCTGGGACCATAGTCACCAATAAAACAATTGGTAACTACGCCGTGAAGGGCCGTCTGAAGTTTGCCAATGAACATCTGAATGATTCAGATGAGAACTGGGTGAAAGTGTTGTGGTCAGATGAGACCAAAATCGAGCTCTTTGGCATCAACTCAACTCGCAGTGTTTGGAGGAGGAGGAATGCTGCCTATGACCCCAAGAACACCATCCCCACCGTCAAACATGGAGGTGGAAACATTATGCTTTTGGGGTGTTTTTCTGCTAAGGGGACAGGACAACTTCACCGCATCAAAGGGACGATGGACGGGGCCATGTATCGTCAAATCTTTGGTGAGAACCTCCTTCCCTCAGCCAGGGCATTGAAAATGGGTTGTGGATGGGTATTCCAGCATGACAATGACCCAAAACACACGGCCAAGGCAACAAAGGAGTGGCTCAAGAAGAAGCACATTAAGGTCCTGGAGTGGCCTAGCCAGTCTCCAAACCTTAATCCCATAGAAAATCTGTGGAGGGAGCTGAAGGTTCGAGTTGCCAAGTGTCAGCCTCGAAACCTTAATGACTTGGAGAAGATCTGCAAAGAGGAGTGGAACAAAATCCCTCCTGAGATGTGTGCAAACCTGGTTCCACGCCCGGAAAATACGTATTTTTATCTTTCATTCAGCACCTAAAATGCACCTGATTTCAATGTCCGGAAAATAAGTATTTTCAACATCTGTCAAGTATGTATTTTCAAAGTCCGGAAAATACGTTTTTTTGACATCCATTTAAGACGTCTTTTCAACCTAAGACGTATTTTCGACTTCTGTAAAATACGTCTTCTAACCTTTCATTCAGCACCTGAAATGCACACTACCGGTCAAAAGTTTTAGAACACCTACTCATTCAAGTTTTTTTTTTTTTTTTAAACTATTTTCTACATTGTAGAATAATAGTGAAGACATCAAAACTATGAAATAACACATAAGGAATCATGTAGTAACCAAAAAAGTGTTAAACAAATCAAAATATATTTTATATTTGAGATTCTTCAAATAGCCACCCTTTGCCTTGATGACAGCTTTGCACATTCTTGGCTTTCTCTCAACCAGCTTCATGAGGTAGTCACCTGGAATGCATTTCAATTAACAGTTGTGCCTTCTTAAAAGTTAATTTGTGGAATTTCTTTCCTTCTTAAATGCATTTGAGCCAATCAGTTGTGTTATGACAAGGTGGTGTAAAAGACCAAGTCCATTTTATGGCAAGAACAGCTCAAATAAGCAAAGAGAAACAACAGTCCATCATTACTTTAAAACAGGAAGGTCAATCAATACGGAACAGTCGCAAAAACCAACAAGCGTTATGATGAACCTGGCTCTCATGAGGACCGCCACAGGAATGGAAGACCCAGAGTTAAAAAACAGTTTTTCGCAATGGTGGTGGGGTTGTGTAGTCTGAGCCAGGGCAATCCCAAGATGATCCGGTGAAGGGCTGACGTGACGATGTGGAAGGACAGCTCCACGTGGTACTCCGGTAGTGGGAATGGTGATGGTGATGGGGAGAGTGATGTGCGTAATGGTGCCTGATCCAAGTGGTTTATTGTCCAGCGAGGTGACGTGTAGCGGAGAAGGCAGTGGCACGGTGGGCAACCCCCATTCAGAGACCAGCTCCCTATCAATAAGGTTCCCCGCTGATCTGGAATCTATCATTGCTGTGGAAAGCGAAGAGAAGGAAGAACCATTCACCGTTAGGGGAACTAAAAACAATGGTTTGGTGACAGCTGAAGACGGAACACTCATGGAGCGGCGACGGGAGTCATACCGCCTAGATAGGGAGCTGCCAGGATATCTGCGGTCCATGGTGATGTAGGGGGTGCTGCCCACCTCCATGGGTGAGGACTCGGAGGCAGGGCGGCTTCCATAGCTCAGATGGGGTGAGCGTCGAGGCTCCGGGTGGTGTTGGGAACATCGTCGGTCTCTCAACATGTATCAAGGTCCATCTCGTCGTCCCGACATGCGAGTTCCGTCGTGATGTCCTCCCGTAAGCCTCTCCTGAAGGCCGTGCGCAGAGCACGCTCATTCCAGCCGGAAGACACCGCCACCTTGCGAAAGCTCAGGGCGTACTCGAATGCGGCCTCCTCTCCCTGTTGTAGCCGGAGGAGAAGCTCACCCCCATCCTTTCCCTCTGTGGGATGATCGAACACCGCCCTGAACCGAGCGAGGAAGGTGGACTAGGGAAGCACCAGACTGCTGTGGCCCAATCCAGCGCCTTTCCCTTCAGTAGTGAAATCACCAGCGCTATCCTGGCTTGGTCCGATGGAGATGCCCCACAATGACGCGTCAGATTCAGTGAGACCTGTAGCAGGAAGCCTCTACATTTTGTCGTTTTCCCGTCATAGCACTCCAGCAGGGCGAGGGGTCCCTCAGACATTGGTGATAGCACGGGAGGAGGGGGACTGGGTGCACTCGCCGCTCCCTGAGGTGGAACCGGAGCGATGGTCAGTTTATGCAGCGTTTGGATCACTTCCTGCATGGCGGCGTTCAGCTGGGCAATCTGCTGCTGGTGCTGGTCGAGGTGCTGGGAAACTCCAGGAGGATTACCTGCTGCATCCATCTTTGTGATTGGTGTGTGATTCTGTGACGAGTACTGAGGATACGAAGAGGCAGGACGCAGACGCAGGAATCAACAATGTAAAGGTTTACATAACACTGAGCAAGAGAACAACAAAGAGCGAGTACACGACATGACACTAACAATCACACACAACACAACACTGAACAGTCCAGGGCTACATAGGGGTGGTGATGAGATGATGAGGTGCAGGTGCGCTGGAGGTGTTTAGGGTGCGTTGGGTTTCCATTCCAGTGTTGCTGAGGTGGTGCGCTCAGACTGGTAGCTCAGTAGACCGGCAAATCAGAGTGCCGGAAGGGAGCACCAGGAGGAGACGTGACACAGACGAAATTGCATTGCATTCGAGACATGTACAGTGGGGAAAAAAAGTATTTAGTCAGCCACCAATTGTGCAAGTTCTCCCACTTAAAAAGATGAGAGAGGCCTGTAATTTTCATCATAGGTACACGTCAACTACGACAGACAAAATGAGGAAAAAAATCCAGAAAATCACGTTGTAGGATTTTTAATGAATTTATTTGCAAATTATGGTGGAAAATAAGTATTTGGTCAATAACAAACGTTTCTCAATACTTTGTTATATACCCCTTGTTGGCAATGACACAGGTCAAACGTTTTCTGTAAGTCTTCACAAGGTTTTCACACACTGTTGCTGGTATTTTGGCCCATTCCTCCATGCAGATCTCCTCTTGAGCAGTGATGTTTTGGGGCTGTCGCTGGGCAACATGGACTTTCAACTCCCTCCAAAGATTTTCTATGGGGTTGAGATCTGGAGACTGGCTAGGCCACTCCAGGACCTTGAAATGCTTCTTACGAAGCCACTCCTTCGTTGCCCGGGCGGTGTGTTTGGGATCATTGTCATGCTGAAAGACCCAGCCACGTTTCATCTTCAATGCCCTTGCTGATGGAAGGAGGTTTTCACTCAAAATCTCACGATACATGGCCCCATTCATTCTTTCCTTTACACGGATCAGTCGTCCTGGTCCCTTTGCAGAAAAACAGCCCCAAAGCATGATGTTTCCACCCCCATGCTTCACAGTAGGTATGGTGTTCTTTGGATGCAACTCAGCATTCTTTGTCCTCCAAACACGACGAGTTGAGTTTTTACCAAAAAGTTCTATTTTGGTTTCATCTGACCATATGACATTCTCCCAATCCTCTTCTGGATCATCCAAATGCACTCTAGCAAACTTCAGACGGGCCTGGACATGTACTAGCTTAAGCAGGAGGACACGTCTGGCACTGCAGAATTTGAGTCCCTGGCGGCGTAGTGTGTTACTGATGGTAGGCTTTGTTACTTTGGTCCCAGCTCTCTGCAGGCCATTCACTAGGTCTCCCCGTGTGGTTCTGGGATTTTTGCTCACCGTTCTTGTGATCATTTTGACCCCACGGGGTGAGATCTTGCGTGGAGCCCCAGATCGAGGGAGATTATCAGTGGTCTTGTATGTCTTCCATTTCCTAATAATTGCTCCCACAGTTGATTTCTTCAAACCAAGCTGCTTACCTATTGCAGATTCAGTCTTCCCAGCCTGGTGCAGGTCTACAATTTTGTTTCTGGTGTCCTTTGACAGCTCTTTGGTCTTGGCCATAGTGGAGTTTGGAGTGTGACTGTTTGAGGTTGTGGACAGGTGTCTTTTATACTGATAACAAGTTCAAACAGGTGCCATTAATACAGGTAACGAGTGGAGGACAGAGGAGCCTCTTAAAGAAGAAGTTACAGGTCTGTGAGAGCCAGAAATCTTGCTTGTTTGTAGGTGACCAAATACTTATTTTCCACCATAATTTGCAAATAAATTCATTCAAAATCCTACAATGTGATCTTCTGGAGAAAAAAAATTCTCTATTTGTCTGTCATAGTTGACGTGTACCTATGATGAAAATTACAGGCCTCTCATCTTTTTAAGTGGGAGAACTTGCACAATTGGTGGCTGACTAAATACTTTTTTCCCCCACTGTATATATATACAGTCAGGTCCATAATTATTGGCACCCTTGATAAAGATGACCTAAAAATACTGTATAAAATAAATAATTTTGCAATGGCCATCTCAGTTTTTCAGACTTTAATCCCATTGAAAACCTGTGGTTTGAATTGAAGAGGGCACTCCATAAGAGCAGACAAAGGATATCAAAGATCTGGAAAGATTCTGGATTGAGGAATGGTCTAAGATCCTTCTCCAATCTCATAAAACATGTTAGAAAAAGGCTCAGTGTCGTTATCCTCGCAAGGGGAAGGTGCTAGAGTATTGAAAACAGGGGTGGCAATAATTTTGATCCCTATCTTTTTTAGATTATTTTTTTAATTTGCTAAACAAAATCTCTTTCTCTGAGCAATTGTGTAAGTATAAAATAACATAATTTCCCCATTTCTTTGAGCATACAATATAGCTCAGTATTTGTATTATAGTCTTTTTTGCTCATCTTTATCAACAGTGCCAATAGTTATGGACTAGACTGTATACCCCATACCTTAGTTCAAATACTATTTCAAATCATTTCAGATAATATATCTGGGCTTGATTGAACTTGCCTGGTGCAATTGAACCAGAAGAATAGTTCCAAAACTACAAACCCTTGCACTCCGGGCAGACTAAATCAAACCGAAAAAGTATTTGAACCCAGGTCTGACATGTTACAACATCAAAGGGCCTACTCCATTCAGATCAAAGCTGGAGCAGGGTTATAAAATGGCCTCCACCATGGAGAAGCCCTCTGTACTGGCTAGTGTGTCTTCAGGCCTCTCCTTTGGCCAGGGGTCTATACCACTGCCGAGGCTGGACTGAGGAGGATTAATATCTCTGTGATGAGGAGTGTGTTGATGTAGACTTAGCGGGGGTCCATGGGAGAAAGGGGGATTGGGTGGGGTGAGATGTTAACATGTGGTGTCTCAGCCAGCAAGCTCTGCTGGGTGGTGTGTGTGTGTGTGTTTGAGTGTGTGTGTGCATGCGCGTGTGTGTGTGTGTGTGTGTGTGTGGTGGGTGATGAGGAGTCCCTCCCGGGGGTGTGGGTCGAATCGGAGGACACGTGCCAGCAGGGTGCCAGCAGCTCCTTCATTCCCCCTTTACTGGGCCACCTCCTAGCTGACACAGTAGGAGGCCAATGTGTTTCTCTCTCCTGAGCTAATGTGCCTGAAAAAGGGCCATGTTCATTATTAATCATCCATCTAAACCATCAGCTCTCACCTGCATGACTCCCTGATGACAGAAATAAAACACACCGCCGTCCGATCCATCCGTGCCTGGCCTACAACACAGCAACAGGCTGCAGAGCTCTCTTTTGCTCCCCAAAAACATAGATATTGAAACAAACAATTCAAAAAAATCTAACTGCAATAAAGCATGCTGGGGAATATGATAATGATGGGCATTGATGGGTTATTAACACCAACACTGGGGTTATTTTACACCAATTAATGTTAATTTAATACTTACAATTAATTTAACTCCTGAAACAACACTAGAAATCTTACACTGAAAAATCACCACTACACTCTTAGAAAAAGGGTTTCAAAAGGGTTCTTAGGTTGTCCCCACTATTTTTTGTTCTAGGTAGAACCCTTTTGGGTTCCATGTAGAACACTCTGTGAAAAGGGTTTTACATGGAACCCAAAAGGGTTCTAACTGGAACCCAAAGGGTTCTACCTGGAACCAAAAAGGGTTCTTCAAAGGGTTCTCCTATGGGGACAGCTGAAGAACCCTTTTAGGTTCTAGATAGCTCCTTTTATTCTAAGAGTGTAGGTAACACTGGCCAATTTGCTGTCAGCTGTTGTCAAATACACGTGGGTATGAAAAGACGATTCCCTTCCTCAGTAGCATGCAGCGATTCGTACTACTTATACTACTGTATATGAAAAAGAGAAAAGAGTATAACATTTAAAACATACTCCAATTTTCCAAATTTCACAAACTGTAAAACTTTCTATTTTCACACACCCAAAATGCCTACTGTTTAGAACGCAAGTATGGGTATTCGGACACGGCGTCTGTCTCTCTCTCTCTCTGATTTTCATTGCGCATACAGGTGGGATCTCAGATCAATTGGTGAAACCGTACACTGTAAAATTAAGATGTTGCATAATTTCTTCAAGCTTAAACTATAGTAGAAGACAGAAGGTGGTGATGACGATTAGGATAAGATCCTTTCATGTTCTATAGAAGACGACGAGGCATAGCAGAGATTTGAGGCAAGTTAGAGACTGCCGATGACGTGATATGTTCGTTCTCTGTCATGTTTAAATGCCATGTGTCACATGACGTACTTGGAGCAAATCTACTTCCCAAATGGCACCCTATTCCCTATATAGTGCAATACTTTTGACCATGGTAGTGCACTATTTAGGGAATAGGGTGTCATTTTGGATACAGGGAGTGTGTTGTTGACATGACATTCCCAGCATGTTGTTTCTTGAAGGCTTTTTTCGTTTTTCGCTCTTATGTGTTGTTGTTTTGTTTTATTCTTTAAGGCTATTTCTAATGATTCAATTGGCAAGCTGTCAAAGCTGAAGTGACTTCTCAGACTTGGAGTTCATTGCTCCTGGATTCCAGTATCGTACAGTGGGACAGTACTACAGCAGCTACCAGAGCTTTTATACCATGATTTGTTCACACTTTGACAGCGGCAAGATTTCGATCACAAGCCCTTATCAATGCAGTGTTGATTAAGTGGCTCCAGTAAGAAAACCAGTTACGCCAGATAAGTGAACAAGAAGTGAAATAATATTTGTTATTGTCAGTTTAACATTTATTTTGGCCATAATACTGTGAAACTATAAATCTTGAGAATAAGCACACATGATTTTTGGGGTCATTCTCTGTGTTACCTTCAGTAGATTGTGTGTAATATGCAGTCACTCTCATTATCAAATCAGACACTCGAGGCCTTCTATGTACTGTAAATTGTTCAGCCTACGTAAAACTCTGCTTTAAACTGTATTAATAAGGCTCGAATTTGATTCATCTGCTATAAATGTACACTTCAATAGGTCCATTTTATATAATCGAGCCAGCAAACTAGTAGACCTATACATCTACAAACAATATAGAGATCAGAGGGGTATACTATGCCATGACTTGCCCTCATGGGTTGAGGATCAAACATGCCGGCTAGGCAAAGGTTTGAACACCCCCTTTCCTGGGGGCCAGTTTTATGACCGGTCGTAAATATCGTGCAGACTTTCTCTTCCTTGCCATGAAGTATTGGGAGAAAGGACATCTTTGTTAACAAAGTCTTCCCGCCAAAACTCCAACATCCAAAAGTAGATAATGAAACAATATTCCTACTTAAAAGAATGTGGGAAATGGTTGGTGGGGACTTAAAGAACAATCATGTCAAATTTGTTACTATGTTGTGATGTCATTAAAAATGGTGGAACAACATAACTGTATCTCTGGTGGGGTACACGTCCCAGTTATGAGGTGTGCATCTAATTGTTGTATAAAACGAATGATTAAGTATAATAATACTTTTGTGAAGATAACAATGTGATTTTAGCATTCTAGATGAGATGATTGTTTTGCATATTGATTTGTTCTCAGTCAGTGACCACGCCCAGATGAGCCAAACATGATGTAACGCCCCTTTCACCCCGAGTGCATAAAAAGCCTCGTGACGAAATTCACCTCAAACCAGCAGACGTGAAGCGTGAGCTAAACGTTGCAAATGGTTGAATTTCTACCAGACCAGGAAGCCCACGGCTTAAAATGGTTGACACTTTACAAGACCAGCAGACGTGAAGCGTGAGCTAAATGTTACAAAATTGTTTAAAACTACAACTCCATTACCAAAGGAAGACCAAGCATACTACGGTATAAGCTGGATGTTGAAATGGTTGAATTTCTACAAGACCAAGAAGCGTGAAGCTGAAGCTACATGTTACAAAATGGTTAGACCAGAAAGACCAGAAAACGTGAGACGTTAGTCCACACGTTTGAAATGGAGAAACTCTGAAACTCTCAACCTCTACACGAGGTGAGGAAGAAGACAATGCACTAGACCTTATAATTTCAGTCTGCAGCTGGCATGTATAGTTGTCTAGAGAACTTTCACTAAAGACACGAGAGGAGAGGACAATCCCTCTCAGACAACCGCTGGTACATCTGAAGTATACATTCTAACCACGACCAGAAACTCTACCAAGGACATTGGGATCTATGGTGGGCAAACCAGAGTCCTACATCCTCAACTCAACTATCGAGGACAGCTACACGTAAATACATGTTGCATTTCTAATCCGAATGAGCATTTAGTGGGGTTTTAAGCATTTGTATTTCCATGAGCATGGTTTCCAAAGTAACCACAATCTCTCCCTTCCACTCTGAACCTCATTCTACCCAAGCATTCATGCTATTGTTAGTCCAGTCCACTAGGGACCTGTTTTCATTGTGTTACGTTAGTAATTGTAGTGTCTAAACAGTTTATGACTTTGCTGACGTTTGCAAATGGTGTGTTAGAGGAAGTTGACTCAGCTTGCGGAAGCATCTGGAAAGCATTACTATAGGGGCCCCCTAAAACAGAGGAAGTCTGTTATGTGGCGTCCTGGGATTGGTTTATGGGAAAACCACCCATATCATGTTACATATTATAAATACCATGGTTGGAACAAAGGACGGAGGAATAACATGTTAGAGATTGGGTCAGTTGTTCTCCAGATGTCTGCAGGAGTCTGTAAATTGACGCTGAAATTTGACGTAATAAACTATTATAATCAAGGACAGTGTCAGCGGATTTCTTGTCATCACAGCATCTCAGCATCGTTATCTCGACAGCATCGTTATCTTAATGGCGACGAGGAATTTGGGACGTGTTGCGTCTTTTCTCAGCGTTCCATTCATGGGCGCCGAGCTGACTCCCGCTCAAGAGGCATGCAGATACGGTGAGCTTTCTCACAAACTTTGGGCACTGGTCAGTTCGTGTGTCCGTGTTTGTGCGTTGAATGACTGCACCGTTAAGAACTTGCGTGTGCGCTTTGCTGTTATTTGCTGTGTGATGAGAATCCGTTCTAAATTTCTAAATTTGTTTGCATTGAAAGCAACGCAAACAGGAGGGAGTGTCTATAGGAATTGATAACACTGGGCACAGGGATATTTGGCTTGAATAAAATTGAAAAAGAATAGAATAAAGGAATAAGGCCAGGAACTAAGGAAAAATGTATACTAATTAGGACGTCCTCAAACGAGGCGATCATTAGGATGGGCCGAAAATCCTGAAAACTCACTAGGTAGATTTTTAAGGTCAGTTCCGGGAACTGGAATTTGTGGTAGATACATTCGGTTCCAAGTTACCCCTCGACTTATAGTTGACGGGGTATATGTTCGATGTAACCTCTCATTGGATATCTGCAAACTCAAGGTAGCAGAAATTTAGTAAGGAACTATGAGAAATAAGGAACGACGGTAGCATGCTTTAGAGGACCATAGGAATGGATACATTCCTCTTGAAATGTGTGTGTTTGTGAGAAAAGAGAGCCTGTGCGTGTGTGGGAAAAAAGGGGAGGTCTCTGCAGTGTGTCGACTAAGGCTATGACAACAGGGGTTTTAGTTTTTTGTAAGGAAATATGTTAGTTAAGGTTAAAATCTTATGAGTCTCCGTTAGCGAGAACGTTAATAATTGTTAACTATATATGAGCCCCCTGGGAGGACGTTAAGGTTAAAATCTTATGAGTCTCTATAAAAAGAGAACGTTTAATAACTGTTAAAAGATTATGAGCCTACAGGGAGGATTTTTAAGAGTGTATAGAGATGTTTTGTAATGGATAAGAAAATAATTATAAATCTGCAGATTAGGATAAGTAAAGATAAGAAACTTCGAAGTAGGATTTGTGTTCTATGTTTTGTGTTGGTTTGTGAGTTCTGTTAAGTGTTACTGTTTGTCTGTGTGGGGAAATAACGGAGGGACAGCTGGTCTGTCTACTTTCTGTTGTTTAGCTTGGAGAGAGCTGCTTGGGAGCTCTTCTCACTCTGAAATCGCATTGGTGAATGAACTACGCATGTGTGGGATTTTATGAGTTTAGAGTTACGTAGAGCAAATATGCCACTCCCCTGCCTGCACTGAGCTGCTGGGGGACGCAGACTCAGAGCAGACAGAGAAGGAGGGGGAGACTTACACACAAATAACGTATTCTGTTTGTTAAATCGGCTGTTGCTTAACGATGAAACTATTTGATTGAGATCTATTGAATTTATAAATGAGAGATATGTTGACGGATTAAAAATAAAAATGTATTTATAATATTCCTGAGTTAAGCTGTTTGCTTATTTCTTAGCGCGAGTGTGAACATAGGTATGTCTAAAAGGGTATTGTATGGTTGAAATAACCCAGTGAATGCATAAAATACTAAATTATTGTCTGTGTTCTTTGTTCTCCTGTGATATGAGAGACGAGAAGGAGGAGACAGAGAGAGAGAGAGAGAAGGTGCTGACCAGTGCGTCACGCGACAGTGTGTGCTGCCACGGATCCAGTCCAATCAAGGCTAGTACTGTTCTGTTCACAAAACTTACCTTCCCATACAGGATATTGTGTGTGCCTAGCATATTTCATGTTGTGAAAATTTAACAGGGACTTGGTAACAGACTGATCAATTGATGTAATTAAGAATTGCACATTGGAGTTTTTTGTGCATGAGTTGGTTTGATTAGAGTTGTGTTGGAAATCCAGCACTGACATTATTCTGTAAAGTTAAGGTAATTGGGTGCTTATTAAGTAATTGGTTTGTGAGTGCTGTAGTGTTGCTGGATTACAGGTCTTTCTTTTTTGGATTGCTCTGAAGTTGACTACTTTCCTTTACTTTTCCTGATCGGATGTGGTAAGATTGCCACTAATCAATAATTGGTAAAATAAAATAAAAATTAATTAATAAATTAATAAAAATAAATATATATATTGATAAAGTAATTAATTAATTGCTTAATTAATTGATTAATTGGGGGGGGGGGAGGAGGGAAACATAAGCTACATAGTCTAAAGTATTTTTTGGTTTACAAATTAATTGGTTTAAAATAATAATAATAATAAAATAATTCACAATAAAGGAATATAAAAGAGTTGTTACAATGGGGAAAAATGACATCAAAACTATGAAAGTAATTACTCCTGTTGATGTAGTAGAAAATAGTAATCCTCTAGTTAATGGTATTGCAAGGTTATCTGGAAAATGGAATAAACGTTGGCCTGACATTGAACAACCATGGCCAGTGGAAGGGACTCTTAACCCTGACGTCATCAACATAATGAAAGTGCTTGTATAATAGAGAAAGGAAAAGCAGAAACGACCATAAAGAAGAATCCAAACTCCAAAAGTAAGAAGAAAACGAGATGTCTGGAAACTAAGGGTGGAGTGAGGTTCAGGAGGATGGAACTTGAAGATGATGATGATGATGATGATCAGAGTGATTCAGAAGAGATCATGGGTGGATATGACCCTGTGATCAGATGGAGGTTGGCCAGAGAGGAAAGAAGGGGTGATGGAAGTTGGAAGAAGGATACAAGAGATTCGATCTCTGATGAAAGTGAAGATGGAGAAAGCGATGAAGATTTGGAGATTAAAGGTGCTTCATATTCAAGAGGATTTTATTCTACAATGACTAGCACAGAAGAAATAGAAAGAGATACAGATCATATAGCCCATCAAGTGGATCTGTACAGGAAAAAGGAACACAACCAGAAAGAACAGGACCAAGAAACTCTCAGAAAACAATCAAATACAACTGGTGGAGAATAAGGAGGAGAAGAAACAAGCTTTGGTTATGCAGAATCAGTGTGCACCAAATCAACAATCACTGCCACAGCTTCAACCGGACCAGTTCCAACCGCAATTGTACCAGCCACCAATAGCGGTACCAGTTGTTTCATATCCGCAGCCAGTTTTTGGACAGACACAGAATTGGAGAGGAAAAGGACGAGAAGGCTTAGGAAGAGGAAGAGGAGGAAGATTTAAGCCATACTTCCAGCAATCTTCAGAAGTGTGTTATGATTGTGGACAGGTTGGTCACTTTGCCAGTGAGTGTAATGGGCAAGGAGGAAACACCAGAGGGAATTTCAGAGGAAGATACAGGGGCCAGTCAAGATCATCTGGAGGACCGGTGAACCCTTATAGGGGCCTGGAGCAAGGATTCTAGGGGTGCCCAGAAGATCCGAAAGGGGGGTGTCAGCTGGTAGCATCAGGACCGGAAAAAGATCCAACAATTGAGGTGAAAATAAACAACCGACCATTGGAAGTGATGGCGGATAGCGGAGCTGCTTTTATCTGTGTTCGGCCTGAAGATGTTACACATCTCCCTATGTCCAATCAACTAATTAGGACAATTGGATTTGAGGGAGTGAAACAGTTGATTCCTCTTACGGAACCAATTGAGCTCTGCTATGAAAATCAGAAAATTACAATACCCATACTGGTATCAGAACATACACCTATTGCATTGTTGGGAAGATATGCATTGTGTAAGTTGAACTGTACAATAAAATGTACACCAGACGGCTGTCTGGTAGAAGTGCCAAAGGAAAAGGTTTACCAATTGTTGATGATGACAGAGATGAATTCTTCTACAGTATTCTGGATTGGAAATCTCAGTGAAGATTTTTTGAAGCAGGCTAAGATATGGGAGAAATTCATTGGGAAAAATATGCCAGATGCGAGGCTTCTGGAATATCCATTTCATTGTCCTCTCAAGTATTTCAAGAATGCTGCCCAATTGAACTCAGAAGAATGGTTGAGTCATCAACCAAAGAAAGTTCAACTCAGCTCATGTTCAATAATTTTAGGACCACAAGGAGCAGCTATGAAGATAAACACAGACGATTATCTAGATAAAGAATTGGAGATTGAGAAGAGTGTGCCACATGTGACCTTGTTGGTTTCTGAAGGCTATGAGCAGAAACAAATAGGAGAAATTATGACAGAAGCAGAGAAAGCTGTTTTCGTACTGATGAAAGAGAATTTGGGGATTTGGAGGAGTGAAGATCAGCGATTTCTCAAAATAATGATTTTGGCTCAAGGACAAGGAGAGCCATAAGCTGTACGGATGACACATGAATCTATTTGCAGTGTGAAGATGGATTCAGACCCTATGAAAGAGGAGATGTTGCAACAAGTTCCAGAATGTTTGTGGTCTCAACACAGTACCGATATTGGACTTGTGAAATCAGCCCAATTGAGGTGAAAGTTGAACTTCGACCAGGAGCCAGACCTCCTTGGAAGAATCAGTATCCATTAAAAGATGAAGCAATCCAAGGGATTTAACCATAAATTGAAGGACTTTCGAAAGCAGGTGTTTTGAAGACAATAAAAAAATCCTCAGAGTAGCAATCCTTTGTTGTCTTTGGAGAAACCATGAGGGGTTGATAGTAGCGCCTCTAGACCTATTAGGTCTGATGATTTAGGAAGCACATGGGTTAGCTAATATTGCAAGGGTGGAGGTTAGGAGAAAGATCACAAAGGAGTATGGTTTTTGGGCACCATATTTGCTTGAATAGGTTGACTATGTCATAGGCAGGTCCACAATCTGTCTGAAAAATAATGTTCGCAGGGGTGTGACTGTTATTCTTGGTTACATTCCTACACCAAGAGGTGCATAAGATGTCCAACTAAGCTAAAATATGCTCAATCGGTTGCCAAGTTCTTGTGTAAAGAAGTCATAAGCAGGTGGGGACTACCCGATCGAATATCCTCAGATAATGGGAAGGAATTTGTGGATAAATCAGTGAAATGGTTTTTGAAAAATTGGGGAAAAAGTCAGACTAACTAGGGTTAAAGTAACTCTAGGACAGTCAGCTCAGCTTCCATGTCAGTGCACGAGAGAGAACAGTGGTGAAGGGAAATTTAGAGTTCAGTGGGAAGATAGCTATGGCAGGAGTTTAGATCTGTTAGGAGCAGTTGCATTGAGAAAGTATGCGTTGCTGAATGGTAAGAGAAGAATGAAGATTGAGGGTGATTGCAGTCTCTATGTGTACAATTCCCCTCCCACGTGGAGAGATAATTATGGAGAAGAAGTTGTTATCAGGACCAGAAGTAGAAGCTGTTTCATCTAGTCAAAGGAAGTATATTTTGTACAATGATATAAAGTGGAAGAGGGTTATGAGTGATTGCTCACTTATTTTGCGTAATGTTAAATGGGAAGATCAGGGAGAATATATGTGTACTTATTTAGAGCCAGCGTTAAAATTTGTTCTGGTTAAGAATGATTGGTTAAAAGGCTATGTAACTCGTAAGGTGACGCTTATGATGGAAGATTTAAAGTCTGTTGAAGTTTCCACAGTCACCAAAGGAGTTCAGGAGCAGTATATTACAGTAGCCACTCCAACAGTAAATAATACACAGAGGACATCTGTAACTTTGCCATTGGAAATAATTAAGAGTGTTAATACCTCAACTAAAGCAACTATTTTAACAGTAACTTTGAAAGAGATTAATGTTACGACGGCAATATTGAATTTCGGAAATGTGTCACAGACACCAACAACAACTTTTCTGAAACTAAAGGATGTAGTAAGAGTGACTCAGAAGTTTATGATACGGATGGAGAGTGCTGTGAATGGTAGTAAGGATAGTGTTGAAATAGGAGAGCAGATGGTAGTAGAGAATGATGTAGATTCATCTGAAATAGTGCAATATACTATCCTGGAGGTAAAGGATGAGTTCTTTAATTTTGATGGAAGACCAGAAGATATATCTGATCAATACCGCTCGTTAGGGAAGAGAGCAATTAAATGGAAGGCATATAGATTTGATTCTTCTGTTTTGAAAATTAAAGATGGATGGGCAGGTAGGAATCTATGGTTCCAGCAGTTAACTCATTCTGTAAGATCAGTGAGGAATCTTGAGGGTCCATGTCTGTTGAGAATTCCAGCACCAGGCACATGGGGTTCAATCTTAGAGACGGTGGCTCAACCTCTATCAAGTACGTGTCAATCTTATGCTTTATCATGGCTGTTGTATCAGCAACAATCATTAACAGATATAATGATGTCGTTGTCGAAGCATTTGTTTAGGCCTAGGTTTAAGTGTTCTTGGTTCAATGAATTACCCTATGTGAATTTGTTAGATCGGAAGGAAAATCAGTTAACAGCGATTCCTGAAGCATTGGAGGTGAAACCCGTGAGGGCTAAAATATGTTTTTGTTCAAATAAAACATATGATGGACTGGGTATGTTTATGGGAATATCAGATTGTGATGATTATATGATGACTTTGGGTAAGCATGAACGTAAGGTTAGTAATGAGAAATATAATGTAACTTTTTATGTTCCTTTTAGTAAGAAGAGCAGGACTTTGATGGTGAAAGATCAGCTTTTGCCTGGCAATGTGACTATTGGGAATTTTAGAGATATTTGGTGGGTTTGTGGTGATAAAGCATATATATTCTTACCCTATGGATGGAAAGGATGTTGTTACATGTCGACGTTGAAGCTTCCATATGAGGTTTTTACCATTCAAAGAGGGGAAGCACCGGACAAAGATACATCTGATTCTAGGTTTGGAAATAGGGTGAAAAGGGAAATGGAGCAATTTCATAGTCTGGAAGCCTACCATTGGAGGATAAGTCTAGGAGAGAAGTGGGGACATGGTATGGTGTAACATTTTTGGCAGATCACATTGATAATATTACCTATACTTTGCAGGGTTTTGCAAATGAAACGATAAGAGGGTTTAACCTTCTGTCATATACTCAAAGAAGTCACAGACTGACGCTGTTGAAACATGACATGGCTCTTGACTATATTTTAGCAAAACAAGGTGGCTTATGTTTGGCTATGAACTTGACGGGGATGATTGTTATACTTTGATCCCCGATAGTTCCGATAATATCACTAGTGTTATAGATGCATTGAAGAATATAAGGGATGCGTTTGGTAGATCTGAAGGAGCTGGATGGTCAGCGAAGGCTTGGTTGCAAGATCAGTTAGGCCCAGTGGGAGCAGTGATAGTTCAGATTTTAGTGGCAGCTCTTATAGCGCTGTGTGTGATGTTTTGCTTTTGTACTTTGTTATTGACTTTTGCGAAGGCTATGATATTGAGATGGGTTGGAGTTGTGATGCCTGGAGACAACACTCAGATGCCGTTAACTGTTACTGATCTAGATGGAGATAAACAAGTGGGACTGGAAGGAGTATTGATGGATAGATATCCATTTTGAATATCCGATCACTTTTCACGTTTTTACATATTATTGTGATATTTAGTATTTTCTTATGAATCAAAGGGGGGAAATGGAATGTGATTCATTTTATATATCATTTTTATATTATTGTTGATATTGATGTTTTAATTTGCATGTGTTGTTTTGCAAAAGATACTGGTTGGTGTTTTCTTTTCTTCCAGAAGCATATGGGGGAATGTGTAGAGGGGATTCAAATACTCAAACATGGACAATATGAATGGACTGGAGGAAGTGGAACAAGGAAGGTGTGGAAATGTTCAGATTCCATCATCGACGTTTCATTGAAAGTCGACACTGCTGAGGAGATGCAGTGTAGTGGACTACATTCCCGTGACCCTGGACAACACCCTGTCGTTCTCCGCTAACATCAAGGCGGTGACCCGCTCCTGCAGGTTCATGCTCTACAACATTCGGAGAGTACGACCCTGCCTTACACAGGAAGCGGCACAGGTCCTAATCCAGGCACTTGTCATCTCCCGTCTGGATTACTGCAACTCGCTGTTGGCTGGCCTCCCTGCATGTGCCATTAAACCCCTACAACTCATCCAGAATGCCGCAGCCCGTCTGGTGTTCAACCTTCCCAAGTTCTCTCACGTCACCCCCCTCCTCCGCACACTCCACTGGCTTCCAGTTGAAGCTCGCATCCGTTACAAGACCATGGTGCTTGCCTTTGGAGCAGCGAGGGGAACGGCACCTCTGTACCTTCGGGCTCTGATCAGTCCCTACACCCAAACGAGGGCATTGCGTTCATCCACCTCTGGCCTGCTGGCTCCCCTTCCTCTGCGGAAGCATAGTTCCCGCTCAGCCCAGTCAAAACTGTTCGCTGCTCTGGCACCCCAATGGTGGAACAAGCTCCCCTCACGACGCCAGGACAGCGGAGTCACTCACCACCTTCCGGAGACATTTGAAACCCCACCTCTTTAAGGAATACCTGGGATAGGATAAAGCAATCCTTCTACCCCCCCTACACACACAGCGGAGTCGCTCACCACCTTCCGGAGACATTTGAAACCCCACCTCTTTGAGGAATACCTGGGATAGGATAAAGTAATCCTTCTACCCCCCCACAGCGGAGTCACTCACCACCTTCCGGAGACATTTGAAACCCCACCTCTTTAAGGAATACCTGGGATAGGATAAAGTAATCCTTCTACCCCCCCAAAAAAAAATTGTAAAGTGGTTATCCCACTGGCTATAGGGTGAATGCATCAATTTGTGAGTCGCTCTGGACTAGAGCGTCTGCTAAATGACGTAAATGTGCCCTTGAGCAAGGCACTTAACCCTAATTGCTCCTGTAAGTCGCTCTGGATAAGAGCGTCTGCTAAATGACTAAAATGTAAATGTAAATGTAATTCCAGTGTCTGCAATGATATACAGTGGGGAGAACAAGTATTTGATACACTGCCGATTTTGCAGGTTTTCCTACTTACAAAGCATGTAGAGGTCTGTAATTTTTTATCATAGGTACACTTCAACTGTGAGAGACGGAATCTAAAACAAAAATCCAGAAAATCACATTGTATGATTTTTAAGTAATTAATTAGCATTTTATTGCATGACATAAGTATTTGATAGATCAGAAAAGCAGAACTTTGTTTGCAATTACAGAGATCATACGTTTCCTGTAGGTCTTGACCAGGTTTGCACACACTGCAACAGGGATTTTGGCCCACTCCTCCATACAGACCTTCTCCAGATCCTTCATGTTTCGGGGCTGTCGCTGGGCAATACGGACTTTCAGCTCCCTCCAAATATTTTCTATTGGGTTCAGGTCTGGTGACTGGCTAGGCCACTCCAGGACCTTGAGATGCTTCTTACGGAGCCACTCCTTAGTTGCCCTGGCTGTGTGTTTCGGGTCGTTGTCATGCTGGAAGACCCAGCCACGACCCATCTTCAATGCTCTTACTGAGGGAAGGAGGTTGTTGGCCAAGATCTCGTGATACATGGCCCCATCCATCCTCCCCTCAATACGGTGCAGTCATCCTGTCCCCTTTGCAGAAAAGCATCCCCAAAGAATGATGTTTCCACCTCCATGCTTCACGGTTGGGATGGTGTTCTTGGGGTTGTACTCATCCTTCTTCTTCCTCCAAACACGGCGAGTGGAGTTTAGACCAAAAAGCTCTATTTTTGTCTCATCAGACCACATGACCTTCTCCCATTCCTCCTCTGGATCATCCAGATGGTCATTGGCAAACTTCAGACGGGCCTGGACATGCACTGTCTTGAGCAGGGGGACCTTGCGTGCGCTGCAGGATTTTAATCCATGACGGTGTAGTGTGTTACTAATGGTTTTCTTTGAGACTGTGGTCCCGGCTCTCTTCAGGTCATTGACCAGGTCCTGCCGTGTAGTTCTGGGCTGATCCCTCACCTTCCTCATGATCATTGATGCCCCACGAGGTGAGATCTTGCATGGAGCCCCAGACCGAGGGTGATTGACCGTCATCTTGAACTTCTTCCATTTTCTAATAATTGAGCCAGCAGTTGTTGCCTTCTCACCAAGCTGCTTGCCTATTGTCCTGTAGCCCATCCCAGCCTTGTGCAGGTCTACAATTTTATCCCTGATGTCCTTACACAGCTCTCTGGTCTTGGCCATTGTGGAGAGGTTGGAGTCTGTTTGATTGAGTGTGTGGACAGGTGTCTTTTATACAGGTAACGAGTTCAAACAGGTGTAATACATAATTTGTGTGATATTCTTTCTGTATTAATTTTTGAAGAATGATGTTGTTTTCTGTTGTTGGGTACATGTGGGGATCTCAGATGTTTTTGTTTATTTCGTGGATGCTTAGGGATATTGGGTCTAGGCAGGGACAGAGAGAATCCACAGGAGGGTCCGATGGGTCGACCAGCCTGTATGTGGACATTTTTTGATTGTATTTTGTTTTCTGAGGCTTTCATGTGTATTCAATTGCGTCATAGTTTAAAATGCATTGATAAAGATTCATGAATTGATCTGGAGTACTTAGGTGGTCGCCTGGGGCAGAGGGACCGTGAGAGAATTTTACTGTCTTGATTGATTGATGGATATTTGGAAAGAAAGCTGCCAGACAGGTTTTTCGCTCTCACACTCCATAAAGATTTGTTCATATTTCATAGAAATGTATTTACACTCCATAGAAAAATGTGTTTACTCTCCATAAATGTTGGTTTATTGCTAAAGTTACTCAATAAGAGAAATTGTTATTTGTCATAATCCTATTCTTTTTGTTTTCGAGACTTAGTCTCGAAGGGGGGAAATATGTAGTGTCTAAACATTTTATGACTTTGCTGACGTTTGCAAATGGTGTGTTAGAGGAAGTTGACTCAGCTTGCGGAAGCATCTGGAAAGCATTACTATAGGGGCCCCCTAAAACAGAGGAAGTCTGTTATGTGGCGTCCTGGGATTGGTTTATGGGAAAACCACCCATATCATGTTACATATTATAAATACCATGGTTGGAACAAAGGATGGAGGAACAACATATTAGAGATTGGGTCAGTTGTTCTCCAGATGTCTGCAGGAGTCTGTAAATTGACACTGAAATCTTTGATGTAATAAACTATTATAATCAAGGACAGTGTCAGCGGATTTCTTGTCATCACAGCATCTCAGCATCGTTATCTCGACACTACATAATCAACAACCTATGTGTGTGTGTGTGTGTTTGTATTGTGTTATTAGTTAGTTAGAAAATCCTCTTCCATTCTATCATCTCTTTGCCACCTTCTCCTCCCTGCTGAATCCTCCTCCTCCTCCCACTCCCTCCTCCCTCTCTGTGGATGACTTCGTCAACCATTTTGAAAAGAAGGTTGACGACATCCGATCCTCATTTATTAAGTCAAATGACACCGCTGGTCCTGCTCACACTGCCCTACCCTATGCTTTGACTTCTTTCTCCCCTCTCTCTCCAGATGAAATCTTGTGACTTGTGATGGCCGACTGCCCAACAACCTGCCCACTTGACCCTAACCCCTCCTCTTTTCTCCAGACCATTTCCGGAGACCTTCTCCCTTACCTCACCTCGCTCATCAACTCATCCTTGTCCGCTGGCTATGTCCCTTCCATCTTCAAGAAAGCGAGAGTTGCACCCCTCCTCAAAAAACCTACACTCGATCCCTCCGATGTCAACAACTACAGACCAGTATCCCTTCTTTCTTTTCTCTCCAAAACTCTTGAGCGTGCCATCTATAGCCAACTCTTCTGCTATCTCTCTCAGAATGATCTTCTTGATCCAAACCAGTCAGGTTTCAAGACTGGTCATTCAACTGAGACTGCTCTTCTCTGTGTCACGGAGGCTCTCCGCACTGCTAAAGCTAACTCTCTCTCCTCTGCTCTCATCCTTCTAGACCTATCTGCTGTCTTTGATACTGTGAACCATCAGATCCTCCTCTCCACCCTCTCCGAGTTGGGCATCTCCGGCGCGGCTCACTCTTGGATTGCGTCCTACCTGACAGGTCGCTCCTACCAGGTGGCATGGCGAGAATCTGTCTCTGCACCACGTGCTCTCATCACTGGTGTCCCCAGCAGTCAAGGCCCTCTATTCTCTGTATACACCAAGTCACTTGGCTCTGTCATATCCTCACATGGTCTCTCCTATCATTGCTACGCAGACGACACACAATTAATCTTCTCCTTTCCCCCTTCTGATAACCAGGTGGCGAATCGCATCTCTAAATGTCTGGTAGACATATCAGTGTGGATGTCAGATCACCACCTCAAGCTGAACCTCGGCAAGACGGAGCTGCTCTTCCTCCCGGGGAAGGACTGCCCGTTCCATGATCTCGCCATCACGGTTGACAACTCCGTTGTGTCCTCCTCCCAGAGTGCAAAAAACCTTGGCGTGACCCTGGACAACACCCTGTCGTTCTCCGCTAACATCAAAGCTGTGACCCGATCCTGTAGGTTCATGCTCTACAACATTCATAGAGTACGACCCTACCTTACACAGGAAGCGGCACAGGTCCTAATCCAGGCACTTGTCATCTCCCGTCTGGATTACTGCAACTCGCTGTTGGCTGGGCTCCCTGCCTGTGCCATTAAACCCCTACAACTCATCCAGAACGCTGCAGCCCGTCTGGTGTTCAACCTTCCCAAGTTCTCTCACGTCACCCCGCTCCTCCGCACACTCCACTGGCTTCCAGTTGAAGCTCGCATCTGCTACAAGACCATGGTGCTTGCCTACGGAGCTGTGAGGGGAACGGCACCTCCTTACCTTCAGGCTCTGATCAGTCCCTACACCCAAACGAGGGCATTGCGTTCTTCCACCTCTGGCCTGCTGGTCCTCCTACCTCTGCGGAAGCACAGTTCCCGCTCAGCCCAGTCAAAACTGTTCGCTGCTCTGGCACCCCAATGGTGGTACAAGCTCTCTCACGACGCCAGGACAGCGGAGTCACTGACCACCTTCAGGAGACACTTGAAACCCTACCTCTAAGGAATACCTGGGATAGTATAATTTTTATTATTATTATTATTTTAATAATAATAATAATAATAAAATAAACTATATATAAAACAAATGAAAAGCAAAAATATACTCTAAAAATAACAAATTAGAATAATATATACAAAAAAAAAAGTGGTTGTCCCACTGGCTATCATAAGGTGAATGCACCAATTTGTAAGTCGCTCTAAATGACGTAAATGTAAATGTAAAATAAATCATTAAGCCAATTTGTGTATTGCTGATTCATCAATAAGGTTAGGGTTCTTGCAGGTTCAAGGTTTATGCGACGTTCAGAATGAGACTGATAAGAGGTAATTATTTAATAAGTGACTGTTATCGATATATATAACATATATATCTTCTAAGAGTTTAATTTGGGAGATGGTAACTCGTTAAACAACTTCTTCCGTGGTGCCCCAAATTCCTTATGAGTTAATTGCTACATGATTAATTTAATCCAGTGACAATTAAACATAGTTAGGTGATTCGATAAATAACAGTCATACATTAAAGTAAGTCAGGTCACGACAACTACAAAGCAGGATCAAGGAGTTAGCCAGCTAACTTGCCTGAATATTCTGAAATAACTTTTTAGTCTTTAGAAAGGTAAGCTTGAAATGGGCATGGCTTATTTGACTCAACAACCAAAAACACATATATATACTGAACAAATGAAAAAAAATGTAAACGCAACATGTAAAGTGTTGGTCCAATATTTCATGAGCTGAAATAAAATATCCCAGAAATTCTCCATACGCACAAAAAGCTTATTTCTATCATATTTTGTCGACAAATTTGTTTACATCCCTGTTAGTGAGCATTTCTCCTTTGCCAAGATAATCCATCCACCTGACAGGTGTGGCATATCAAGAAGCTGATTAAACAGCATGATCATTACACAGGTGCACCTTGTGCTGGGGACAATAAAAGACCACTCTAAAATGTGCAGTTTTGTCACACAACACAATGCCACAGATGTCTCAAGTTTTGAGGGAGCGTGCAATTGGCATGCTGACTGCAGGAATGTCCACCAGAGCTGTTGTCAGATAATTGAATGTTAATTTCTCTGATTTCTCAACATCGTTTTAGAGAATTTGGCAGTACTTCTAACCGGCCTCACAACTGCAGACCACGTGTAACCATGCCAGCCCAGGACCTCCACACCTGCAACTGAGGAGTATTTCTGTCTGTAATAAAGCCCTTTTGTGGGGAAAACCCATTCTGATTGGCTGGGCCTGGCTCCCAAGTGGGTGGGCCTATGGCTGCGCCCCTGCCCAGTCATGTGAAATCCATAGATTAGGGCCTAATGAATTCATTTCAATTGACTGATTTCCTTATATGAACTGTAACTCAACTCGTAAAATCATTGAAATTGTTACATGTTGCGTTTGTATTTTTGTTCAGTATATGTTTAGCTTTCTTAATGAACCAGAAAATCTACTTTTATTTCTGGTTGTTTATCAAAGTTAGCTGGCTAACTTGTAGTATACCCCTCAGGCCTGATCTCACTGCAACTAGGCAGGTAAAAGTAATGAGAAGCAGAAGATTTATGATAATACAATAGTGGAATTAAAGATGATGGCACCAGTATCCCATCTGTCGCAGAGAGCAGATTTAGGCTTAGATTGTCCTCAAACCTTAGAACAAAATAATGTCTGTATGCTAGAACCAACGGGGTAGTCGGCAGCTCCAGACGTCAAGCCATTCTGGCAGTGGAGGCTCACCATAAGAAGCATTTTGCCTTGTGCTGCTCTACACTGGGGAGAGCACACAGAGTACACAGGACAGAACAAGCCTTGTGAAGTGTCACAGTCAGACATTAGGATTCAGCACAAGAGGCAGTCCTTTTGTTCTCACTGAGCTCTGTCTGCCGTGCTGAGACAAGGAGAGGAGAGCTACAGCTAGCCAACTTACTGTACTACAACACGGCTGGAAGGAGGCCTGCTTTCTCTCTCTGACAGCAGTTTCTATATCAATTCGAAGCTCAAGATTTGCAGCAGTTCAAAGAGCTTTGTTGTAGAAGAGGCAGCCAGCGAGGAGCGAGGATACGTTTCTTCAGGAATAACTCATGAACATGGGGAGTCAAAGAGCACTCTGCTAGTGGCAACCTTTTCACATGGTTCTACAATGAAAAGTTAACATGAACGCTAATACAGACATCAGCCGCATAGCATAGATACTGTATAGTAAAAGTCAAATGAATATAACTTGACAATGATCTTGCAGCCTTTTTGTGGACTAACTGCAATATAGGTAAGGCGGGCGGGCGTTAGATATTACATATGCAGCATGTGTCAGTTTGAGTCTTACTCAGGCAGGCCATACAGCCTCAGCTGTTCAACTCAAGAGCATGTCAAGGGCACAAATGAATTGCCTGGGTTTTCACCCAGCTTTAGTTCAAAAGTGACATTAAAAGTTTAATTAAATAACAGGTGCTGAATGTAAAGACAGTTGTCATTTTTCCACCTCTAAGTCATCCAGACAGTCACACCCTTGATCTCACATTGGGAAACGAGAAAGTGCTGTAGCTGCAGAATAATCTTCTATTAGTCTTCTGACTCTGCCATTATAACTTCAACTTGAACTGTTGATCACCTCTCTGTTTGCAAGAAAACATTGGGCACACACACAGACGCACGTATGAATACACACACACTCCACTGAGAGATGAAGGACACAGAATGTCCACGAGGACCAGGGTGAATACATCACTGATAGCTCTCTCTTTCTCGCTCTCGCTCATTAGCCTGACTGAAGCCTATAGTTATTTCAAAAGCAGAAGTAGGCCTACAACAAGAGGTATGGTTCACGTACAAGTCATAGTACCAAACAAAGGGCATCTGTGTGTCAGGAATTCAATAGGTTACAGAGAAAGAGTGTATTTGTACCTCCTGTATGTGGTTTCATAATCAATTAAGATGAAAATGCAGACAGTGAGACAGATATGAATGACAGATGATACAGTAGAATGGCATATATAATAGACTAGACAGACTCAATGTCTCAGGAGTCACTCTTAATGTTTTTTGTTTGTAATTTCTGATTACCATTTTATCTCATCGTGATGTACAGAGTTTTCCATGGGCTCCGGCAGCACAATCAGGCCCAGGAAATGGAGAGTGTATCTGCCATTTATTGGGATGTGCGGAGATGCAAAGCATCTGTGAAACAGAGAGACAATGAGATGCCTTTGAACAGGATCTGAATCAATGAGAGCGGGTCCGATATTGGCCCCTGTGGTGTACCCAGCCGAGTGTTATTTTATGTCAGAGTTAGGTTAAAGGGATAGTTCACCCAAATTACAAAATGACATATTGGTTTCCTTACCCTGTAAGCAGTCTATGGACAAGGTATGATAGCAATCCATGATTTGGTTTAGTTTCCCTGGCACTGTTTCCACATGCTAACATTTGAGCATCTGTGGCACAAATCCCATTCAAGTCATGGGACTGATATTAGCATTTTTCACTCATCATGTTCAAACATCTATAAGTGACTGTTGAGCTTCACAATCAATTTGAGATAATTTCAGATTATATAGATTAACAAATAAAACTGGCAATTTCCCGGGCCCAGCGTGAAGCCTGATGGACTGGGGGACAGGGGTCCAGTTCAACCTGCTGGGGTGGGTAAGACATGCCATCTGTCTTTTTTCACATCAAAACAAACCAAGCACAATATCTCAGCATAGTACGAGATGCAACGCAAATCAACACTGAGGGCTTTTTTGTCAGCTCTGAATGATAGTATTCATGGTATTGGCTGGGCTCCCTGCCTGTGCCATTAAACCCCTACAACTTATCCAGAACGCTGCAGCCCGTCTGGTGTTCAACCTTCCCAAGTTCTCTCATGTCACCCCGCTCCTCCGCACACTCCACTGGCTTCCAGTTGAGGCTCGCATCTACTAAAAGACCATGGTGCTTGCCTACGGAGCTGTGAGGGGAACGGCACCTCCTTACCTTCAGACTCTGATCCTACACCCAAACGAGGGCACTACGTTCATCCACCTCTGGCCTGCTAGCTCCCCTACCTCTACGGAAGCACCCGCTCAGCCCAGTCAAAGCTATTCGCTGCTCTGGCACCCCAATGGTGGAATAAGCTCCCCCACGACGCCAGGACAGCGGAGTCACTGACCACCTTCCGGAGACACTTGAAACCCTACCTCTTTAAGGAATACCTGGAATAGTATAAAGTAATCCTTATACCCCCCCCCCCCCCCCCCCCATAAAAAAATAAAAAAAGAAAAGTGGTTGTCCCACTGGCTATCATAAAATGAATGCACCAATTTGTAAGTCGCTCTGGATAAGAGCGTCTGCTAAATGATGTAAATGTAAATGTATGAGATGAACATACAAGTTGGTTTATATTGGATGGCCTAGACACTGACAGCTATGACACGGTAATGTTCAAAAATAAGAAAATATCTGATTAAAAAATATATATATATAAAATGGCAGGGGTACCAAATGCGATGCCAGAATATATGCATATTGTTTTTTCAAAAGCAGAAGTAGGTCTACAACGAGAGATTTGGTTTGTGTACAAGTCATAGCACCAAACACAGGGCACCTGTACATCAGTAAGATAAATAAAGTGATAGACAGGGGCTGATTGCAAGGTTGAACACATGATGGTACAGGGATTGGGATGAGAAAAGGAATTGAAAATAACATAGGAGGGGGATGACTTGAAGAGTTACACATGCTGATTCAAGTTATGTTGCGTGTAGGTGTGGGAGCAGAATATATACTGTATTCTGCACCTCTAAGAAAAAATAAAACAAATGATGAAATAGTCTTAGAAACATCTACCCCAGTGGAGGCTCCTCAGAGGAGGAAGGGGAGGACCATCCTCCTCAGTGAATTTCATAAAAATAAAAACGGTAAAACGTTGAAAATATTATCCTTTTTAGATAAAACTATCCTAAATATATTCACGTCACCAAATAATTGATTAAAACACACTTATTTGCAATGAAGGTCTACAGTAGCCTCAACAGCACTCTGTAGGGTAGCACCATGGTGTAGCCGGAGGACAGCTAGCTTCCATCCTCCTCTTGTTACATTGACTTCAATACAAAACCTAGGAGGCTCTTGGTTCTCAACCCCTTCCATAGACTTACACAGTAATTATGGCAACTTCCGGCAGACGATCTCCAACCTATCAGAGCTCTTGCAGCATGAACTGTTGTTCACCCAATCAAAGGATCAGAGAATGAATCTAGTACTGAAAGCATAAGCTACAGTTAGCTAGCACTGCAGTGCATAAAATGTGGTGAGTCGTTGACTCAAAGAGAGAGAAAGACAATAGTTTAACAGTTTTCAACAAATTAAGCGAGAGAGAGAGTGTCATTTTTTTTCACTTTCAGTTTCACTTACTTAGCTAGCAAATGAAGATGGCTAGTTTAGTTACTCAAACACCCGGCTCAAACAGAGGGATGCTATGTTAGCTAGCTGGCTATGACTATCCAACACAACACTGGAACTCTTCCAAGTCAAGGTAAGCTTTTGGTTTTATTACTTTTTTGCCACCAGGGCCCGACGGTCTAACTGCTTACTGACTATACACTGTAAAGTTACTGCATGATTGTAGCAAGTTTACTAATACGTTAGTTCTATTAGCTATGTTGACTATGACGTTACTTTAGCTAATATGGGGACAACGATGTAGGCTGTGTGTAGCGGTTATGACATGGTTTGGCTTGGAAAGGTTTTTTCGCCTGGTCACATACAGCTGATGTGTTGTTCATTGAATTCCACAAACGAATGGAAAAGGTGAGAGGAGGAGAGTGCATAGAGGCTAGAATGAACACAACGTGGCTGCTATGAAAGTGAACATTGTTTGTGTGATCAGGGGTGTATTCATTCCGCCGATTCTGTTGAAAAATGTTTCTTAAACGGAAGCAAACGAAACGGGGATAAAAATAGCTGAATTTGTCCAATAGAAACTCTTGTTTGCCACTGTTGGACTAATGATTACACTCTAGATAAGCTAGATGCAGGCAAGGCGGTTTTGAATGTGTCACTGTCTGTCATCTCACATTTTTCTCTATCGACCTGTGTGCACCTACGTTGTAAACTTTCATTCATAGGCAAGGTTGTAGCAACCTCATGATGGGTATAGGGAAAATTAAAGTGTCATGTAGTAGCCTAAACCTATCGATGTTACATTGAACTGGGTGAATGGAATATGAATGACAGTCATCCAACATGCTGTAATTGAAGTAAGAAAATAAAAAATTGTCCTCCCTCATCATAAACGGCACTGACCGCCACTGATCTACCCATCTACCCTTCTTTTGTTTTTCTTTTCCACCTAACACACACACACACACACACACACACACACACACACACATACGTTTGATAGTTTGGGCCTATTTCCTCTGCATCAAGAACACATGGTTCCCAACACAGCTTAATTCTTCTTCTAGGCACAACTCAAAGCAAGCTTGCACGCACGCACACACAAACACACACACACACACACAGTCAAAGCCAGGGCGTTTATTCTTCTAGGCACAACTCTAAGCACAGGCTGTGAGTAAACAAATTCTCCAGATGCAATATTCTTCTGCAATATTTCCCAGCTTAGCATTGATAAGGAAAAGATTGCCAGACAAAGTAATAACTAAGGGGTTATTCCTTACATAAGCACACATGGACAGGGCCCAGATGTAAATGTATCCTTCGCTCCCGGTGGCTATGTCCTGTAATCTGCAGCAGAGTGGCATTTATTTTTTAAATAATGCCACACATATTCATATCTAAAAGGCGTTTAATATACTGCGTTGGCTTTGATCACAGTAGAGAGTAATGCTCCAGCAACCAAATACATGACTCCCCCTCTGAAGATAATGTCAGAGGAACCAAAGAGTCAACCTCCATACTTTCCTAGAAAAGAAAACCTATAGTTTCTGTATTTTCGATTTAAACTTCCTTCCATCCTCCCATCCTCCTCACCTCCCTTGCCCCGTTTCTATCTGGGTCTGCAGTCAAAAGAGTGATTTGTCAAATATGTCTATTTCTTTTACTCTAAATGCCAACAAATAACTGGAGTTTTAGACAGCAACTGGTAGATGCATAACTCTGTTTTCCTCCCAGCAGCAGAGAAGACTGTTTATAGCCTACTTGGTGATAATGCACCCCCCTAATGGCGATTTAAAGTCATAAGGAGTGAAATACATTAATTTCTCAACAATTTCTAACCATCATATGGCATCATCTTTATTTAGTTGCATACATACACCCAATATAGCCTAGCTCTCACAGTCAGATATATTATTTTGTTTTTCTTTTGGAGTTTTGGCATTGCATAAATATGCAAATTAAGGACATTTTTGTGTATGGGTGGTCCCAGGGATCGAACCCACTACCCTGGCGTTACAAGCGCCGTGCTCTACCAGCTGAGCTACAGAGGACCACGTCCTTACAATGCATGTCCTTACAATGCATGTCCTTACAATGCAAATGCATGTCCTTATAATACATGTCCTTATAATGCATTTGGTTATAATACATGTCCTTATAACCCATGCTACCACTACAAAGACAGGACAGTGTTTTTTCAAAAACCAGCCAGGAGATCCTCCCGAGTGGCACAGTGGTCTGTGCCACTAGAGATCCTGGTTCAAATCCAGGTTCTGTTGTTGCCGGCCGTGACCGGGAGACCCATGGGGCGGCGCACAATTGGCCCAGGATAGGGGAGGGAATGGCCGGCAGGGATGTAGCTCAGTTGGTAGAGCATGGCGTTTGCAACGCCAGGGTTGTGGGTTCGAATCCCACGGGGGGCCAGTATGAAAAATAATGTATACACTCACTAACTATAAAGAGCGTCTGCTAAATGACTAAAATGTAATGAAAATGTAGTCACACAGTAAGCAACCCTGTGCTGCAGATTGGCACTTAAAGGGGCAATCTGCAGTTTCTACATATTTGTTTTTTACATATAAAATTATTAACATGTACCTATTGATTCTTGAAGAATATAACTTATAAATGCCTCATCAGCTTATTTTAATTGTCATACCCCATCAGAACCCCCCCAAAAATATAAGCTTGTTTAACTCCATTGTTCGTAAACAAAGCTAATGTAAACAAACACTGTAACATGGTTAAAACTATAGTTTTTATATCATAACTCAGGGATCATCAATTAGATTAAGCCGCAGGCTGATTTTTTCTGAGCGGATGATCAGGGGACAGGAACATAATTACTAATAATTTGTAGACTGCAAATTGACCTCAAGAAGCCCAAACAGATATAATATTTGACTAAAATATAATAATTTCAAACCTTGCTTACATTTGTATATGATCACATATACAGTGCATTCGGAAAGTATTCAGACCCCTTGACTTTTTCCACATTTTGTTACGTTACAGCCTTATTCTAAAATTGATTCAATGATTTTATCCCCTCATCAATCTCTACACAACACCCCATAATGACAAAGCAAAAACAGGTTTTTAGAAATGTTTGCAAATTTATAAAAAATACAAAACAGAAATACCTTATTTACATAAGTATTCAGACCCTTTGCTATAAGACTCTAAATTGAGCTCAGGTGCATCCTGTTTCCATTGATCATCCTTGAGATGTTTCTACAACTTCATTGGAGTCCACCTGTGGTAAATTCAATTAATTGGACATGATTTGGAAAGGCCATGAAGTCGAAGGAATTGTCTGTAGAGCTCCGAGACAGGATTGTGTTGAGGCACAGATCTGGGGAAGGGTACCAAAAAATGTATGCAGCATTGAAGGTCCCCAAGAACACAGCGGCCTCCATCATTCTTAAATGGAAGAAGTTTGGAACCACCAATACTCGTCCTACAGCTGGCCGCCCGGCCAAACTGCGCAATCGGGTGAGAAGGGCCTTGGTCAGGGAGGTGACCAAGAACCCGATGGTCACTCTGACAGAGCTTCATAGTTCCTCTGTGGAGATGGGCGAACCTTCCAGAAGGACAACCATCTCTGCAGCACTCCACCAATCAGGCCTTTATGGTAGAGTGGCCAGACGGAAGCCACTCCTCAGTAAAAGGCATATGACAGCCCGCTTGGAGTTTGCCAAAAGGCACCTAAAGGATGCAGTCCATGAGAAACAAGATTCTCTGGTCTGATGAAACCAAGATTGAACTCTTTGGCCTGAATGCCAAGCGTCACGTCTGGAGGAAACCTTGCACCATCTCTACGGTGAAGCATGGTGGTGGCAGCATCATGCTGTGGGGATATTTTTCAGCGGCAGGGACTGGGAGACTAGTCAGGATCGAGGGAAAGATGAACGGAGCAAAGTAAAGGGTCTGAATACTTATGTAAATGTTATATTTCCGTTGTTTAAAAAAAATACATTTGCAACATTTTCTAAAAACCCGTTTTTGCTTTGTCATTATGGGGTAATGTGAGGGGAAAAAATGATTTAATCCATTTGAGAAAAAAGGCTGTAACGTAAGACATTTTGGAAAAAGTCAAGGGGTCTGAATACTTTCCGAATGCACTGTATCCCTTTATTATGCATGGGAATACTTTGGAACAGATTTCCTAAATTAAAATCACTTGGAGCTGATTTGCTGATGTTTTTACAGTCTTTTATGTCCAACAATAAAAAATACAAATAAAACTTATTTTCTTTTTTTTGGTCATTTACAACCCTGTCTTAAATGGTCAGTTCTTTCATCCATAGCTCTGTCTATGAATGTGAGCATGGTTACATTTCTCCAGCACCATCCCTCAGATTTTTTCTGCAACGGTGGCGGGGTGACCGCTGTTTTTGTTTCAAGTGCAGATTTCCCCTTTAAATTATTTCCCTATGCTGGATAAATGCAACATGATGAAAGGTGTTTGGGTGTCAGCAGATCAGCGGCTTATGAAAATTAAGTGCAACCTGCAAGGTTCTTTGGATGATGAGTGTTCCCACTGGCACAGATAGGCTATCTCTCATGACAGGAAAATGAGTCTGAATAAACCCTATGTCAGCTAGAGTGTCAGGAGTAAAGGTCACAAGCAATGGTATAATAATTCTCAAATAGAGTTTAGTCGAGCGGATGAACAGTAGGCTACCGTACACTTAAAGGAATCAGGGAGAAGAGTTCCCAAATTATCATTTTATTCACTTGAGCTCAGCTATATGGAAGCGTCACACTTGAATTATATGAATTAACTTTGCTATTACAGCTTAATGATATTCTTTTGACATTTTTGCTTTTGAAAATGCAATATAAGGCAACAATGGCTAGCTACTATAGTTGTCAATCTCTGTTGAATGAGGAATATTTGAACCTCTAAGTATTAATTTAAATGATTTTACATATATTGATATTACATTTTTCAAGGTTAAAGTTAATATGTAACGTCTTTAAAAAAGAAATACATTTAACAGCACCATAAAAACCTTCATACATTGAGCAAACTCAGAAACCATGCATTCAGCAAACTGGTATATTTACATGAGCAGGTACATTTAAAATGAATATTAAAAGCTTGATATGTCTGAATAACATCCTGTAAAGGAAATAGTAGAAAATTCAAAAGGAATTTATAGCATTTCTTAAATTAAAAACCCCCACCTTAATCTCAATCACATTTGAAAAAACGGGCCGACCTGTTCCACAGAGATAGCCACATTTAAATCCTTTTCTCTAAGATTTGATTTTTAATAGACTCAATGATTAATCACCTTCCTCCTCAGCTTTATTATCTAAAATAGGGGGGTTGCTTTTAGCATTGTGTTTGGCAAAGAACCCGTGCACTGAATCAGAATTTATTCCCATGTGTGGGCTATGAAACACAACTTTTCACCCTATTTTGAGCGAATCATTCCTAATTGAGGTGTGATAATTCTGCTCTGGCCTATCTCAGTGGAGCAGACCTTGGCTGCCATCCTTCCTTCTTATTACAGAACTGAAATGTGTGATCCAGTTTAGAGCTTAATAGATTCTCCCAAAGGGGGGCACCCAGAGCGTTGGTCACTGAGCTTTAAAGCTTTCTGCCTGCTCGCTCCTCTCTCCATATATTATATTACAATATTCATTTTATAATGCATTGATTGAGGCCATAGGAAGATACATTAAATGGTACAGTATATGCATTTGTACGTGACACTTCTGTTCATAAATGTTTGTTGTATTGTTTGAATTTATGAATAAATACAAAAATAAGTATGTTCTAAA